>NC_084616.1:38508519-38623519 GCF_033978795.1 Nerophis ophidion | reverse complement strand
CTGGACGAGGGCGTGTATGTGACGTGACGTATGACGTGGCAGTTTGTGACGTATGTAAGAATGTGCGCCTGCTTGTCTGTGAGGAGACACAGGAAAGAGCGAGGAGAGCTTAAAATGTACGCCCGCAGCTAAAAGTCCTGTGTGAAAACGTATACTCGAATATTACGATAGTCATTTTCTATATCACACAGAGACAAACCCGCGATGTATCGTATATATCAATATATCGCCCAGCCCTAGTATATATATATATATATACGTGTGTGTGTGTGTGTGTGTGTGTGTATGTATGTATATGTGTATATATATATATATATATATATATATATAAATATATATATATACATACATACATACATACATACATACATACATACAGAACTGTCTCAGAAAATATGAATATTGTGATAAAGTCCTTTTTTTTCTGTAATGCAACTAAAAACATGAGAATGTCATACATTCTGGATTTATCACACATCAACTGAAATATTGCAAGCCTTTTATTATTTTAATATTGCTGATTATGGCATACAACTTAAGAAAACTCAAAAATCCTATCTCAAAATATTTGAATATTTCCTCAGACCAAGTAAAAAAAAAAAAAGATTTATAACAGCAAAACAAAATCAAACATTTGAAAATGTATACACGACGAGTTAAGTTTATACCAAAATGGATACATGGATGATACAGCAGAGGATTGGGAGAATGTCATGTGGTCAGATGAAACCAAAATAGAACTTTTTGGTATAAACTCAACTCGTCGTGTTTGGAGCAAGAAGAATACTGAGTTGCATCCCAAGAACACCATACCTACTGTGAAGCATGGGGGTGGAAACCTCATGCTTTGAGGCTGTTTTTCTGCTAAGGGGACAGGACGATTGATCCGTGTCAAGGAAAGAATGAATGGGGCCATGTATCGTGAGATTTTGAGCCAAAACCTCCTTCCGTCATTGAGAGCTTTGAATGGTTGATCAAATACTTATTTTCCACCATAATTTACCAATAAATTCTTTAAAATTCCTACAATGTGAATTCCTGGATTTTTTTTTTCACATTCTGTCTCTCACAGTTGAACTGTACCTATGATGAAAATTACAGACCTCTGTCATAATTTTAAGTGGGAGGACTTGCACAATCGGTGGTTGACTAAATACTTTTTTGCCCCACTGTAAACGGGTTCACTGTAACGGTCACTAACTGGGTTGTCTCTTTGTGTTCAGCCTCCTACCTCAAATGCAACCATCCCTGACGAAGCGCAACCCAAAGTGCAGCCCAATTTGATCCCCATCTACTGTACCCATAAGGTATTTCAAGTTGATAAATAAACCTTGGTCCAGATGTTGCATGTGGAGTTCTGTAATGTTTTTGTCTTTCAGAGAGAGGAAGATGCTGGGAAAATCGGCGAGATTAAGTACTACGGCATCGGAGGCGGCTTCCCACTGCAGTACTATCCCTATTATGGCAAACTGCTGCACCCCCACTACCTGCAGCCGCTAGTGGCTCTGCAGTTCGTCAACCTCACTAAAGACACTGAGCTGCGCATTGAGTGCAAGGTTTTCGGTGACAACATCTCATACAGTGACAAGGACCGCTACCAGGGTCGCTTTGACATCAAGATCCAGGTCAACAGTTAATGACCGCCACCGGGACCATAGAGCACTTTCCCATTGCCGCATTTGCAGCCCTCTTGATCCACTTTCCCCCTTGTCCTTCATTCCTGACATAAAAAAAAGTAGGTGGTGCTAAGTTGATCAGGTAGTCACTTGGCTGTTAGCTAATCTTAGCACATAATTGTAGTGGGAAATGTAACCATTAGGCTTCCCAAGCATATTTATTCTCCTGTAAGCGACATTTGGGCCCTTGTTCGTTCATGACTATGCTGGACTTCCATCAGTAGCTCCCACACTGACTATTAACTTCCCTTCTTGTCAATATCACTGCTTAGATACCTCGCTTTTCCTTCATTTTTCCTAGCGTGTCGACCACGCCCACTTAATAATTGGCTCGGTACACGCTCTAATGAAAAAGGCTGCACTCCAAGGAACTTCTTTCCTTTCTCCTGTTTGTCTTTTATGTCTGATCATAGGGGTCTTGTTTTATTGTGCCTTCTTTTTGGTGCTTAAATCACTAAAAGTGTAAAAGGATTTCATCAAATGCCTTTTTTATTGATTTTTTTAGTTTTATTTTCTAGCCCGTTAGATATTTGGTCCCTCCTGCAGGACTCACGGTGCTGACTCAGCTATACTTTTGTCTTCTCTGGACTCCACCACAATTTTGTTGTGTGTGAATGTTTTAAGCCATCAAACATGGTGGACGAATTGTATATTTATACAGTTGTACATTTTGTTCCTGTGCGAAAATATTGTTAATGTATACATGCAATACCAAAGTGGCAATTTGTAAAGGGTTAAAATGTTGCCTCGCAACCTTTCAGTGGCTCACTCTTGAAATGTGGGTGGTGTTTTGGGCCTTGAACGTAGTTGAAACGAGGGCGCTTAAATACCGCAATGTTCATGCATTTCAACAAAAAAATACCTTTGAAGACTTTTGAGTCTTTGGTGATGAAGGATCTTTTCTGAAACACTTGAACACGTTCAACCATCATTTCCTGCATTCTTTGCCATTTAATCTATGATAGAAACAAATAAAATCATATTATATATTCCTTGTGCTTTTTTAATGACTACTTTGCACTGTAACCAATTTTGTTTTACAAAGTTGGTGCACTTCATTATTATAACAAGGAAACATGACTGCCAATTATTACAATACTAATAGTGCTGACATATGCTGCTGATCCTACATGTCACTTAACTAAATAATAAAAATAAATAGCTACATAATCCAAAGCTAATCAAAAAGTATTTTATTTTCCAACCATTGATAACATGCCCATAAGGCAATAACTGTCTATTTTTCTGTAATGTCTGTTTTTCTTACAGTACAGGTACTGAGGTACAGCCGGATCAAGTTCTCTAATTACAAGAGCTAAGAAGCCTAGTCAGCCACAAACAGCGAAATTGTCTTCAGACTGAGTTGTTACTAAAGAAGTGTTTCATTCCGCCCCAGTGTGCTCAATGTTGGCTGTCTCTGATCCATCTGAGCTTAATAGCATTAGCAAGTTATCAAAGTTTGAAGGTCCAATAAAATGTACAAAACCCTAAACCAGTAAAGTTGGCATGTTGTGTAAATCGTAAATTAAAACAAAACGCAATGATTTGCAAATCCTTTTCAACTTATATTCAACTGAATTTATTGTTTGAACTGAGAAACACATTTTTTTTTTTGCAAATAATCGTTAACTTAGAACTTAATGTCAGCAACACATTGCAAAAAAGGTGGAACAGGGGCATTTTTACCACTGTGTTACATGGTGTTTTCTTTTAACAACACTCAGTAAATGTTTGGGAACTGAGGAGACCAATTTTTGAAGCTTTTCAGGTGGAATTCTTTCCCATTCTTGCTTTATGTACAGCTTAAGTTCAACAGTCCGGGTCTCTGTTGTGGTATTTTAGGCTTCATAATGTGCCACACATTTTCAATGGGAGACATGTCTGGACAACAGGCAGGCCAGTCTAGGCCCCACACTCTTTTACAATAAAGCCACGCTGTTATAACACGTGGCTTGGCATTGTCTTGCTGAAATAAGCAGGGGCGTCCATGATAACGTTGCTTGGATGGTAATTATTTTGCTCCAAAACCTGTATGTACCTGTCAGCATTAATGGTGCCTTCACAGATGTGTAAGTTACCCATACCTATGGCACTAATACACCCCCATACCATCACAGATGTTGGCTTCTGAACTTTGCGCCCAGAACAATCCGGATGGTTCTTTTCCTCTTTGTTCTGGAAGACACAACGTCCACATTTTCCAAAAACAATTTGAAATGTGGACTTGTCAGACCATAGAACACTTTTCCACTTTGCATCAGTCCATCAGAGATGAGTTCGGGCCCAGCGAAGCCCGTGGCGTTTTTGGGTGTTGTTGATAAATGGCTTTCTCTTTGCATAGTATAGTTTTAACTTGCACTTACAGATGTAGCGACCAACTGGAGTTACTGACAGTGGTTTTCTGAAGTGTTCCTGAGCCTATGTGGTGATATCCTTTCTACACTGATGTCGGTTTTTGAAGCAGGACCGCCTGAGGGATCGAAGGTCTGTAACATCATAGCTTTTATGTGCAGTGATTCTTCCAGATTCTCTGAAACTTTAGATATTACAGACCATAGATGGTGAAATCCCTAAATTCCTTGCAATAGCTCTTTGAGAAATGTTGTTCTTAAATTGTTTGACAATTTGCTCACACATTTGTTGACAAAGTGGTGACCCTTGACCCATCCTTGTTTGTGAAGGACTGAGCATTTCATGGAAACTGCTTTTATACCCAATCATGGCACCTACCCGTGCCTGTTCACCTGTGGGATGTTCCTAACAAGTGTTTGATCAGCATTCCTCTACTTTAACAGTCTTTTTTGCCACTTTTGCCAGCTTTTTTTAAATATGTTGAAGGCATCAAATTCCAAATGAGCTAATATTTGCAAAAAATAAACTGTTCCAGTTCGAACGTTAAATATCTTGTCTTTGCAGTGTATTTCATTGAATAGGTTAAAAAGGATATGCAAATCATTGTATTCTGTTTTTATTTACGATTAACACAACGTGACATTTTCAGTGGTTTTGGGTTTTGTCCATAAGTATAATATATTTAGGATTTTCATGTGAATAAATCATGAATCGATTATGTTTTTAGGAATTAATCACAATTTCATCATGTCTGAAGTACGCCCACGTTCAACTGTATTGTGCCAAAAGAAAGAAACAATTATATATACATTAAACACACATTTAAACACTTGTTTGTTTTTGCAGCTATTTTTCATCTGTGAACTCACACCTTTGCTATGTACACAAAATTACTAATTCCTCTCAAATATTGTTTTCAAGTCCGTCTAAATTTGTCTGAGTAAGCACTTCTGTTTTGCCGAGATGTGGCAGGTTTGGCATATCAAGATGCTGATTAAATACCACAATTTTGCACAAGTGTGCCTAATGGCCACAATAAAAGGTGTTGTTAAATTGTTTTTCCCAAATTAGTCCAGCAGATCCAGGTGGATATTGCTAGGACCTGTTTTAGTATAATGTCGATCCAGAGCATCCCAAACATGCTCAGTGGGTGTTATCTCTATTGAATATGCTGACCATAAAGTGATGGTTGAGGATGAATGCCACAACAATGGGCATATCATCACGGTATATCAGTGCATTCAAAATACCATAAAAAAAATGGTGTTTGTTGTCCATGACATAAGTTGGGCCCAACCATAAGACTTCACAATGCACTTACTGTATGTTATGACTGTGATCTTTTTTCTTTGTGTGAAATATGAATGTTAGTGACTTTTGTTTTATTTAGACTTAGACTTAGACAAACTTTCGGTTCCACAAGGGAAATTGTTCTAATTTAATCTAATTTTATTTGATCTTTTATCTATCATTCCACAATATGTAGTCCGCATCAACCTATCCATTTTCTACCGCTTGTCCCTTTTTGAGGTTGCAGGGGATTCTGGAGGCTATCTCAGCAGCATCTGGGCAGTAGATCCGGTACGCCCTGGACAAGTCACCACCTCATCGCAGTGCCAACACAGATAGACAGGTATTTTTTTACAAAATATTTGTTTTTCATTACGCATTACTTCTTTGTTGTATGTAAAAACCTGCACTGCAACAACCCCATTGTGGGATAAAAAAAAGTCTAAAAAAAAATTACATTGACATTAGCAAACTGCTCACCCACACAATATCATATACACTGTATGCCATCTGCCCTTAAACAGTGAAAATCGGTGTTCATCGGTTAAGAGAACACCTGTCCAAAGTGCCAGCTGCTATTGAATGTGGGTATGTGCCGATTCAAGTCATTTAAGAAGACAAACTGCTGTAATGTTTGAACTCCAATGAGAATGACGAGCATGCAGATGAGCTTTCCTGATGTGGTTTCTGACAGTTTCTGCAGAAAGGATTTGGTTATGCAAACCGATCGTTGCAGTAGCTGTTTGAGAGGCTGATCTAAGATCGTCTTGAAGGTGATTATGCTACACAATACATAAGTGTAATGAATAATTGAATTACAAAAGAAAGCAGACGGGGAGAGAAGCGGATTATATTAACCTTATAGATTGTAATGGTAGAAATAGTTTAAGCTTTAGCAGTGTGCCTTGTTTCTACTCAGTTTACCCTAGTAGGGTGGGGATGGCGGGATAATATTGATATATGTTTTATGAAACATGTTTATATGCATGAGTGTATGTATGCATGTGTGCATGTACAGTATGTATGCATGTTTGTACCGTTTGTGTATGTAATTTATGAATGTATGTATGTGTGTGCACAGGTACTTATGTAAGCGCGTATAATACTATGTATGAACATACGTATATACAGTATGTGTGTATGTGCGTGTTTATGTATGTATGTTTGCATGTACAATATGTTTGTCTCTCAATATGTGCATAAGCCAAAGTATAGCCCCAGCCATCCAGAAATCCTAACACAAAACAGCAGGCACAGTGCCCGGGAACAAGGGACCACCAGCCCTACGCAGCCTGGCCGGCCGGCCAGCTACATCTACCCCAGGACCGTGCTGCTGGGAAGGCCAGCGGCAAGCCGTAGACAAGCCGTAGCCAAGACAAGGCAGGGGAGAAGCAGGGGACAATAATCCCCCAAGCCAGCAAGAGACCCAACCCAATCTGAGCAGAAATACAAGTAACCGGGCCCCCGTGAGCCCAACCCGCTCAAGGGGAGAACAGCGGGATCATCCCCGGGCCGCCCCACTCAAGTCGGCTGAAGCAGGACTGCACAGCATGGAGCCACAGGAACCACCTGCCCCAACCTTGCAGGGACCCCAACAATGGAATTGGGACATCAGCAACTGCCCCTGCGGAGCCTGCCCCTGGAGGGAAAAATTATATGACAGACATGCCGACACACTAGGCATGAGTGGCCGCCACGCAACACAGTAGCATGCCGTACAGCACACCAAGGTGCCACAACTGACCGTGCCTGGGATTAGACCCAGCAGGCTCCCACCGAGCAAAGCACTTGGAAGGAGGTTGGCAACAGGACCCAGGGGCCCCAGAAACACAGCCCGGCCGCAGCAGCACGGGGTGCGGACCCCTGCAGAACAAACAGGCTCCCATGGCGACACCAGTCCCCAACATTACACCGCCCGCAAAGAAAGTGATAATAATATTTACATACACAAACATATATAAACAAACACATACGTACATATTTTTACGTATATATATATATATATATTTTTTTTTTTTCCAAGATGGCGCTGCTGTAGTGGCTGCTGTAGGCAGGAGCTCTGTGCTCTTGTGTCATCCTTTTGTGTTTCCCTCTTGTTTTCATGTGGTATTATATTTTTTTGCATTTTGGTCCGGGACCCTTTGGGACTGTGTGACAAGGGGTGCCACTTTCGTGAACTCTGTGGTGCTTTTTTTTGTGGACTTCTGGATCTGCCTCCCGGGAGCCTTTTGGCCATGGAGACCAGCTGCAGGGTCTCTGCTACACCAGAGTCTGTTTGGATGTACTGGAGGAGATGCGGATGAGGGGACAGGACTGTGGAGCTAGCACTGAGCTACTGGGACGGAGAGGCTTTGCGGTGTCTTGACTGGGTGAGCAGGTGTCGGACACCTCAGTCACCTTGGACGTATCCTCGCTCATCCATGCGGACTGGACACTGGCCGAGAGTGGAGTCAGCTGTCTTGGTTGCCTTGTTGGGTCTGCTTCTGTCTCTGGCCATGCCCCCTCCTCCCCAGCAGACGATGGTGTGGAACACCGCAGAGGCCACCACAGTGGATATGTTTATTTTACTTTTTATTCATAGCTGTATGTAGAAGTGTCTGGTTGTATCTGCTGCTTTAATGTCTTTAATGTCCTCTGTGTTCTTTGATGTTTGATGTTTCGCTCTTACACACATAGAAGAGGGATGTGTACTATGTCTATGAGTTGTTGTTGTTGTTTTTTTGTTTTTTTTTCCCCCTTGGCCTCAGTCTGCACCCCCACTCCAGGGCCTAGGCTAAGACCGATTTTTTAATTTTATTTTAATCTTCTATTTTTTTCTCCCCCCCCCCTTGTTTACCTGTATGTCATCTTTTTTGTAAGGGGCGCTGGAAGCCGGCAGACCCGTCAGCGATCCTGTTCTGTCTCCCTGTAATGTTTGTCTGATCTTGAATGGGATTGTGCTGAAAATTGTAATTTTCCTGAAGGAACTCTCCTGACGGAATAAATAAAGTACTATCTATCTATCCATCTATCTATAAGCCAGCAGGAAAACGATACAGCCTACATACCACCATCCACCAAGAATCGGCCGATCCATTTCCTCTCCCACAGGTCTGGCCGTGCACCGTTTCCCCCAGGGACAATCCCCTGACAAGCTCGCACCGAGAAAACGGCAAGCCATTGGGCGCGAAACATGGCAAGGAAGAGCGCAAGGGTAGGCCCTGGCCAACACCCGACAAGCCAACCAACATGACAAACGAAATCAAAGCCGTCAAGTCCGCCAGCCCCAACAACCGCCATGTGCACCATATCCACCCCCCTGCACCGGACTCAGCAGCCGCGGACGCCCGCAGCACAAACAAACCGCAGCAATGACAATTGCTGCAAAACGCCTGATGGCCAATACCACTGCACCAAATCAAAACGGCCGAAGAAGTGCAAATATACCACCAAATAATCCCCAAGGCAAAGTACAAAAATCAGATATAAAGTGGTGACATTCAACGAAGTGCAAAGACAAAACAAAAGGGCATTGGCAAGAGGGAATGTTACACAAAAAGGTGTATCTGGAGCTTAGCAACAAGAATGACAGAAAGACGAGGGAACGGACGCAAAAATAATAAATACAATAACAAAAATAGGTATATCAATAGCTTCAATTATTTCATTTTGCTTCTTTATATAAAATATGTTTAGGTTCATGTATTCAGCATTTTAGGTACAGTATATGATGTGTTTTAATACAACATATTTTACTGCCACCTGCACATAATAAACCCCGTTTCCATATGAGTTGGGAAATTGTGTTAGATGTAAATATAAACGGAATACAATGATTTGCAAATCCTTTTCAACCCATATTCTATTGAATGCACCGCAAAGACAAGATATTTGATGTTCAAGCTCATAAACTTTATTTTTTTTTTGCAAATAATAATTAATTCAGAATTTCATGGCTGCAACACGCGCCAAAGTAGTTGGGAAAGTGCATGTTTACCACTGTGTTACATCACCTCTCTTTTAACAACACTCAATAAATGTTTGGGAACTGAAGAAACTAATTGTTGAAGCTTTAAAAGTGGAATTCTTTCCCATTCTTGTTTTATGTAGAGCTTTAGTCGTTCAACAGTACGGGTTCTCCGCTGTCGTATTTTACGCTTCATAATGCGCCACACATTTTCGACGGGAGACAGGTCTGGACTGCAGGCGGGCCACGAAAGTACCCGCACTCTTTTTTTTACGAAGCCACGCTGTTGTAACACGTGCTGAATGTGGCTTGGCATCGTCTTGCTGAAATAAGCAGGGGTGTCCATGAAAAGGACGGCGCTTAGATGGCAGCATATGTTCTTCCAAAACCTGTATGTACCTTTCAGCATTAATGGTGCCTTCACAGATGTGTAAGTTACCCATGCCTTGGGCACTAATGCACCCCCATACCATCATAGATAGAATAGAATAGAATAGAATATATCTTTATTGTCATTGTACATTGTACAACAAAATTGTATGCAAACTAATTTAGTGCAAAATCCTACATAAAAAATAAGAACATAGGTAAATAGATAAAAATACATAAAAAATACATTAAAATACCAAGCATACAGCTCACATGCACAGTCATTATTGTTATCTTGTGTTCAGCAAAACTATTGCTCTCGGGTAAAAAGTGTTTTTAAAATGGTTTGTCCGGCATTTTTTTGTCCTGTATCTCCTGCCTGAGGGCATCAGTTCAAAAAGTTTATGTCCAGGGTGAGATATGTCCTTTATGATGTTTCGGGCCTTTTTGAGGCACCTGGCACTGTACAGTTCATCTAGGGAGGGGAGAGAGCAGCCATTGATCTTCATGGCAGTAATTACGACCCTCTGAAGTGCATTTCTCTCTTCCACCGTGCAGCTGGCATACCATACACACATGCAGTATGTCAGCAAACTCTCTATTGAGCAGCGATAGAAGGACACAAGCAGTTTTTGAGACGTATATTGTTCTTTTTGAGGAGTTTCAGAAAGTAAAGTCTTTGCTGTGCCTTTTTGATGGTCACTGAGGTGTTCATACTCCACGACAGGTCTTCCTCGATCTGGATGCCCAGGAACCTGAAGTTATAGACCCTTTCCACATAGTCCCCATTGATGTACAGTGGTTGGATGTTTATTGTTGTTTTTCTTCCGGAAATCCATGATCAGCTCCTTCGTCTTGGTGGTGTTAAGGACCAGGTTGTTTTCCCTGCACCACCCAGTCAGCCGCTCCACTTCATTTCTGTAGGCAGACTCATCCCTCTCAGAAATGAGTCCAACAACTGTGGTGTCGTCTGCAAATGTAATGGTGGTATTGCTGGCATGAGCAGGGGTGTAGTCATGAGTGAAGAGGGTGTAGAGTAGGGGGCTTAGCACGCTTTTGAACTTTGCGCCGATAACAGTCTGGATGGTTCGCTTCCCCTTTGGTCCGGATGACACGATGTCAAATATTTCCGAAAACAATTTGAAATATGGACTCTTCAGACCACAGACCACTTTTCCACTTTGCATCAAAACAGTGGTTTTCTGAAGTTTTCCTGAGCCCATGTGGGGATATCCTTTGGAGATTGATCTCAGTTTTTGATACAATGCCATCTGAGGGATCAAAGGTCACGGTCATTCAATGTTGGTTTCCGGCCATGCCGCTTACGTGGAGTGATATCTCCAGATTCTCTGAACCTTTTGATGATATTATGGACCGTTGATGTTGACATCCCTAAATTTTCCTGCAATTGCACTTTGAGAAACGTTGTTCTTAAACTGTTTGACTTGTGTACCTTGCCCCATCTTTTCTTGTGAAAGACTGAGCATTTTTTGGGAAGCTGTTTATACCCATTCATGGCACCCACCTGTTCCCAATTAGCCTGCACACCTGTGTGATGTTCCAGATAAGTGTTTGATGAGCATTCCTCAACTTTATCAGTATTTATGGCCACATTTCCCAACTTCTTTGTCACTTGTTGCTGGCATCAAATTCTAAAGTTAATGATTATTTGCAAAGGAAAAAAAATGTTTCTCAGTTTAAACATCAAATATGTTGTCTATGTAGCATATTCAACTGAATATGGGTTGAAAATGATTTGCAAATCATTGTATTTCGTTTATATTTACATCTAACACAATTTCCCAACTCATATGGAAACGGGGTTTGTAGTAACTTGAGGAAAAAGAGAAAGTAATACAACGTTTACAGCACTTGGCATTGTACAAAGTGTAGGGAAAAACGCTGTGTCAGCAGGAAGAACGTCTGATTACCCCATAATGAAATGCCAGTTTTGAGGTGGGTGCCCAACCCAGCACTTTGAGACAGCGCTCAGAAGCAACGGACAACCAGCCAGCGGGACAGGTGGAGCAGGAGGAGATCTTAAAAGCTTTCTCAAAGTCATTCTCGACATCCAATTGCAGACACTCTAGGATCCAAGACTGCGGAACAATATCTGTCACAGGGGAAATGCAACTTGGTTATGGCTTCAGGCTTTTTACAGCCGGTCTAACAAAGTATGTTGTATCAGCTGACGTTTCGTTTGCAGATGACCCAATATTTTTTTGTTCTGGTAGTGACTTGCCAATGTTACTGCAATAAATTAACGCATAATTAAATCAATCAATGTTTACTTATATAGCCCTAAATCACTAGTGTCTCAAAGGGCTGCACAAACCACTACGACATCCTCGGTTGGCCCACATAAGGGCAAGGAAAACTAACACCCAGTGGGACATCGGTGACAATGATGAATATGAGAACCTTGGAGAGGACGAAAGCAATGGATGTCGAGCGGGTCTAACATTATACTGTGAAAGTTCAATCCATAATGGATCCAACACAGCCGCGAGAGTCCAGTCCAAAGCGGATCCAACACAGCAGCGAGAGTCCCGTTCACAGCGGAGCCAGCAGGAAACCATCCCAAGCGGAGGCGGATCAGCAGCGCAGGTATGTCCCAAGCCGATACACAGGCAAGCGGTCCATCCTGGGTCCCGACTCTGGACAGCCAGTACGTCATCCATGGCCACCGGATCGGACCGGACCCCCTCCACAAGGGAGAGTGGGACATAGGAAAAAAAGAAAAGAAACGGCAGATCAACTGGTCTAAAAAGGGAGTCTATTTAAAGGCTGGAGTATACAAATGAGTTTTAAGGTGAGACTTAAATGCTTCTACTGAGGTGACATCTCGAACTGTTACCGGGAGGGCATTCCAGAGTACTGGAGCCCGAAATGAAAACGCTCTATAGCCCGCAGACTTTTTTTGGGCTTTGGGAATCACTAATAAGCCGGATTCCTTTGAACGCAGATTTCTTGCCGGGACATATGGTACAATACAATCGGCAAGATAGGCTGGAGCTAGACCGTGTAGTATTTCATACGTAATAGTAAAACCTTAAAGTCACATCTTAAGTGCACAGGAAGCCAGTGCAGGTGAGCCAGTACAGGCGTAATGTGATCAAACTTTCTTGTTCTTGTTAAACGTCTAGCAGCCGCATTTTGTACCAACTATAATCTTTTAATGCTAGACATGGGGAGACCTGAAAATAATACGTTACAGTAATCGAGGCAAGACGTAACAAACGCATGGATAATGATCTCAGCGTCTTTAGTAGACAGAATGGAGCAAATTTTAGCGATGTTACGGAGATGAAAGAAGGCCGTTTTAGTAACGCTTTTAATGTGTGGCTCAAATGAGAGAGTTGGGTCGAAGATAACATGTCACGGCTCGGACACACACAAGTGCGCAATCTGCCGGGAGCCGCGCTGCGCGCGTCATTCGGCACGCCTCTGACCGCGCGCATGTCACTCAAGCCACGGCAGGCAGCTGCGCTCCATCTGTAATCAACGCAGCCGGCACTAATGAAAGAGAGGACTACAAGAACCCCCGCCACCAGTGATCCTTTGCCAGAACGTAGCAACTGTACCGTAAGCTCGTCTCCAGCATCCTAGTTGAATTTTTGATCCTGATCTCTGTGTCTTTTTCCATGCGTTAATTGTCGTGTCTTTCCTCACCCCGCAGCTCCCTGTGTGCGTTCCCGAGCCACGCTGTGTGTCGTGTGCTTTTTGGATTCCCCTTGTCTTCCTCTGGCTTCCTGGTTTTCGATCCCTTGCTCGCCCCCTGACAAACGACGACTCTCTCCTGCCTCTCGACCACGCTTCCGCCTTGGACTTCCCTACCTGCCTTGCCCGCGCCTGACAGCTCAGCTCCTCTCAACACGCACCTCCAACACTTGCGGTGAATAACACCTCCCGTTAAATTCCACACATAGTCTTGCACCCATTTCATCTTTGTTACATACACATCAGATTTGACATACACATATATGTGTATATATATATATTGTAGCGGCTGCTACGGGGTGTTAGCGAATGGCTTTGGCCGGGGGGCGGGACTTCCGGGAAGATATAGGGAAGTGACGTTGTTGATAGAGTGTGTGTGTTCGAGTTGCCCGGGAAGTCGGCTGAAAAGACACATGAGTGCTGTTGTATGGTTGTTTTGTATCTTGTGCAATAAAGATACGATAAAACGGAGAAGTTGTATGAGCCTGCATTCCTGGGATTATTACAATATATATATATATATATATATATATATATATATATATATATATATATATAGGGCTTCACTGTGGCAGAGGGGTTAGTGTGTCTGCCTCACAATACGAAGTTCCTGCAGTCCTGGGTTATAATCCAGGCTCGGGATCTTTCTGTGTGGAGTTTGCATGTTCTCCCCGTGAATGCGTGGGTTCCCTCCGGGTACTCCGGCTTCCTCCCACCTCCAAAGACATGCAGCTGGGGGTAGGTTGACTGGCAACACTAAATTGGCCCTAGTGTGTGAATGTGAGTGTGAATGTTGTCTGTCTATCTGTGTTGGCCCTGCGATGAGGTGGCGACTTGTCCAGGGTGTACCCTGCCTTCCGCCCGATTGTAGCTGAGATAGGCGCCAGCGCCCCCCGCGACCCCGAAAGGGAATAAGCGGTAGAAAATGGATGGATGGATATATATATATATATATATATATATATATATATGGTATAATATTATATAATAATATAATTTTGTATAATATATTATATCAAATAATATATTATATCAATTATATTGAAATAATGTTGTATAGATATATATTATATTATATATATACATACAGCATTAGATATATCCTTGTTAAAATAAAGACGCCCCAGGCTATAAGCTTTTCCCAGTCTCTGTGCCGTCTCCTTCTCCCTGAAACCTTCACAGTACGTTCTGGCCATGTTAGAACCAGAGGCACAGGAAGAGATCGCCCCACTTCCTCTCCCCAACACACCACTACCCCTGATCTTCCCACCATGCACACTATCCTCCAGCAGCACCAGTCCCGTTTTGATCACTTGGAGACCCAGCTTAATGCTGCCTTTGCCACCCTGCTGTCAAGGCTGGACACCATTGAGCCAAGAACCCCCCCTCCACCTGCGCCGGGTACGGGTGCCTCCGCGGCTGCGGCAACATGGGACACCTCCTTCACCCGAGAACCCAAGATTGCCATCCCAAAAACATTTGAGGAAGATTTTGAACTCTGCCGGGGATTTTTGGTTCAGTGTGAGCTCATATTTCAGCACCAGCCCTCCCGCTACTCCTCTGATGGGGCCAAGATTGCCTTCCTGTTCTCCCTCCTGTCAGGCAGAGCACTGCGATGGGCCACAGCGGCGATTGACCAAAGCAGTGGACTCGGAACTGAATACTCTGCCTTCCGCTCAGAGTTCCGGGCTGTGTTTGACCACGCAGTGGACGGGGGGATGCCGCCTCCCACCTCCACTCCATTCAACAGGGCTCCCGCTCTGTGGCCGGATATACCCTGGAGTTTCGCACCCTCGCAGCTGACAGCGGGTGGGGGGATAAGGCGCTCCAGAGCGCGTTCCGACGCGGGCTCAGTGACGCAGTAAAGGACGGACTTTTAAGGGACCCCCCCACGTCCTACCGGGCCTTAATTGACCTCGCTCTTCAGATGGACCAGAGACTTATCAAGCGAGCTGCTGAGCGAGCGCACAGCAGCCCATGTCCAAGTCCCTCAAACCAGACTGCACGCTGCCATGTGGCCACCACTACCTGCCCTTGGGTCCACCAGCACGGACGATCCCATGCAACTAGGCAGATCCCGCCTAGCAGCCGAAGAACGGGAGAGGCGCTTCCAGCAACACCTCTGTCTCTACTGCGGGGTGGCAGGTCATGTGATCAGGAACTGCCCGATACGGCCAAAAGACAAGGCTCACTAGTCAGGGGAATCCTAGTGAGCCATACGTCCGTTCCCCGCAAGCGGAGGAATCCTGGCATCCTCTTCCCAGCGACTTTGTCATGGAACTCCAAGAACCTAATTATTGGGGCCTACCTGGATTCTGGAGCGGATGACAGCCTTTTGGATCAGGAGTTCGCTCGACAGGCGGGTATACAGCTCCTACCGCTTGAGACCCCCTTACCGGCTCAAGCCCTGGACGGACACCCCCTTGGTCCCATAACCCACAGGACGGAACCCCTCTCACTTACCCTCTCTGGGAACCACACTGAGACCATTAGCCTCTGGGTTTTGGATGCTCCCATTGCCCCCCTAGTTCTTGGTCGCTCTTGGCTGTGCAAGCACGAGCCCCACATTGCCTGGTCCACAGGCAAGATCCTGGCAGGGAGCACTACATGTCACGCTAACTGCCTGGGATCCGCAGTTCCTCCGAGTGTCAGTCCCAAGGCCACCGTACCTCCCAAAGACCTCACTAATGTTCCCCTTGTCTATCATGACCTTGCCGAGGTCTTCAACAAGGAACAGGCACTCTCCCTTCCCCCGCATCGACCATACGATTGCGCCATAGACCTTGTGCCCAATGCGGTTGTCCCATCTAGTCACCTATACAATCGGTCCCTACCCGAAAAGAAGGCGAAGCAGGAATACATTTCAGACTCTCTTGCTTCCGGCATCATTACCCCCTCTAAGTCCCCGGTTGCGGCAGGATTCTTCTTTGTGGGCAAGAAGGATGGATCTCTACGCCCGTGTATTGACTACCGTCAACTAAATAATATCACAATCAAGAACAAATACCCTCTCCCACTCCTGAGCTCTTCCTTTGAGCCCCTCGCTCCCGCCACAGTTTTTAGTAAATTGGATCTCCGCAACGCGTACCACCTGGTACGCATCAGGAAGGGGGATGAATGGAAGACAGCTTTCAACACACACCTGGGGCACTTCGGATACAGGGTGATGCCCTTCGGCCTGACGAATGCCCCGGCGGTTTTTCAGGCCCTGGTAAACGATGTACTGCGAGACATGCTGGACCAGTTTGTTGTAGTGTACCTTGATGACATTCTCATTTTTTCAAAAACCCTACAGGAACACAAACACCATGTCCGACTGGTTCTGCAGCGCCTACTAGAGAACCGTCTGTTCGTCAAGGCCGAGAAGTGTGAGTTCCACAAATCCTCAGTTAACTTTCTCGGTCATATTGTTCAAGAAGGACCCATCAAGGCGGACCCCAAAAAGGTTGAGGCGGTAACACAGTGGCCACAGCCCTCCACAAGGATGGAATTGAGACGTTTTCTGGGCTTCGCAGGATTCTACCGCCGCTTCATAAAGGACTTCAGTAAGGTGGCCGCCCCTCTCCATTCTCTCACTTCCACCCTCATCCAATTTCAATGGACCAAAGAAGCCAATGTGTCTTTCCAAAGGCTGAAGAGGAGCTTCACCTCTGCACCGGTACTCGTCCACCCCGATCCTGATTGTCCATTTATCGTCGAGGTGGACGCATCAGATTCAGGCATCGGGGCGGTACTCTCCCAGCGTGCCCAGGGGAATAATGTCTTACATCCATGTGCATTTTTTCCCAGAAGACTCACACCATCGGAGCGCAACTATGACGCAGGTAATCGGGAACTGCTGGCAGTACACGACGCTCTTTCTGAGTGGAGACACTGGCTGGAGGGGGAAAAGCATCCATTCCTGGTACTCACCGATCATCGCAACCTCATCCACATTCGTTCTGCCAAGAGACTTAATAACCGTCAGGCACGTTGGACACATTTTTTTAGTAGATTTGACTACACACTCTCTTATAGAACAGGCTCCCGCAACACAAAGGCTGATGCCCTCTCCAGACAGTTCTCGGAGGAGACCATCAACACACCCTCAGCCGAACCCATTCTCCCCCCGGCCCGGGTGGTGGGGATGATCACCTGGGAGATTGAGGCACTGGTAAGAGCGGCAATTCTCAAAAACCCAGGTCCAGGTGGTGGACCCCCCAACAGACTGTTTGTTCCACCTGACCTTCGTTCCAAAGTACTAGACTGGGGTCACTCCAGTGCCTTCGCTTGCCACCCGGGGTCCACCGCTCTCTATCTTTCATCCAACGCTCATTCTGGTGGCCATCTATGGAGACTGACACCAGAAAGTTCAACACTGCTTGTTCCACGTGCGCTCGCAACAAGGCTTCCCACAGCCCTCCGGCAGGACTCTTACGCCACTTACCTATTCCTGGTCGACCCTGGTCTCATATTGCTCTGGACTTTGTAACCGAATTCCCCGCTTCTCAAGGTAACACCATTATCGTAACCATAATCGATAGATTCTCCGAGGCTGCACATTTTGTCCCACTCCCCAAGCTTCCCTCCGCAGCTGAGACTGCCGACCTGCTCATCCAACACGTGGTCAAACTCCACGGCATTCCCCAGGACATACTCTCTGACCGTGGCCCCCAGTTCACCTCCCGCGTGTGGCAGTCTTTCTGCAAAGGAATTGGTGCTACAGTCAGCCTCACCTCTGGATATCACCCACAGAGTAACGGACAAGCAGAGAGCCAACCAGGGGTTAGAGACAATGCTCCGCTGTGTTGCCGCCCGCCAACCCTCTCAATGGAGCAGATACTTACCCTGGGTGGAGTACGCCTTCAATTCCATGACCAGTTCCGCCAAAGGTATGTCCCCTTTCGAGTGCTCTCTAGGCTACCAACCACCAATGTTTTCTCAGCAAGAGGTCGAGGCAGCGGTACCCTCCACTCGGGCCCACCTTAAACGCTGCCGAAAGGTATGGAAGACCGCCCGGACTGCCTTAGTGAAGACATCGAACAGGATGCGCCGCAACGCCGACCGGCACCGCATCCCGCCACCGTCCTATCAGCCCGGGCAGCAGGTGATGTTAAGGGCCAAAGACCTCCACCTCAAGGTACAGTCCTCTAAATTGGCACCCCGCTACGTAGGACCGTTCCCCATCAATGCCATAGTCAACCCTGCTGCCGTTCGTCTCTCTCTCCCATCTTCCATGAAGATCCACCCAGTTTTTCACGTGTCCAAATCAAGCCTGTGTCCATCAGCCCTCTCTCACCCTCCACCCCTTCCCCCCCTCCTCCCAGGGTTCTCAAGAGCGGTGATCAGGTGTGGACAGTGAAGGACATTCTCAGGGTTCGTCAACATGGTAGGGGGTTGGTCTACCTGGTCGACTGGGAAGGCTATGGACCGGAGGACCGATCCTGGGTGCCAGCCTCTTACCTCGCGGACCCCTCTCTCCTTCAGGATTTTTACCGTGCCAATCCGGATGCACCCCGTAGCTCGTCGGGAGTCTCGCATAAGGTGGGGGATCCTGTCACGGCTCGGACACACACAAGTGCGCAATCTGTCGGGAGCCGCGCTGCGCGCGTCATCCGGCACGCCTCTGACCGCGCGCATGTCACTCAAGCCGCGGCAGGCAGCTGCGCTCCATCTGTAATCAACGCAGCCGGCACTAATGAAAGAGAGGACTACAAGAACCCCCGCCACCAGTGATCCTTTGCCAGAACGTAGCAACTGTACCGTAAGCTCGTCTCCAGCATCCTAGTTGAATTTTTGATCCTGATCTCTGTGTCTTTTTCCATGCATTAATTGTCGTGTCTTTCCTCACCCCGCAGCTCCCTGTGTGCGTTCCCGAGCCACGCTGTGTGTCGTGTGCTTTTTGGATTCCCCTTGTCTTCCTCTGGCTTCCTGGTTTTCGATCCCTTGCTCGCCCCCTGACAAACGACGACTCTCTCCTGCCTCTCGACCACGCTTCCGCCTTGGACTTCCCTACCTGCCTTGCCCGCGCCTGACAGCTCAGCTCCTCTCAACACGCACCTCCAACACTTGCGGTAAATAACACCTCCCGTTAAATTCCACACAGTCTTGCACCCATTTCATCTTTGTTACATACACATCAGATTTGACATACACATTTTTGTGTATATATATATATATATATATATATATATATATATATATATATACATATATATATATATATATGTATAGTATAATATTATATAATAATATATATAGTTTTGTATAATATATTATCTCAAATAATATATTATATAAATTATATTGAAATATTATTGTATAGATATATATTATATATAAACATACAGCATTAGATATATCCCTGTT
Organism: Nerophis ophidion; assembly: GCF_033978795.1. Lineage (NCBI taxonomy): Eukaryota > Metazoa > Chordata > Actinopteri > Syngnathiformes > Syngnathidae > Nerophis > Nerophis ophidion. Next base: position 38,603,818 of record NC_084616.1, on the reverse strand, counting down.
AAAATAAAGACGCCCCAGGCTATAAGCTTTTCCCAGTCTCTGTGCCGTCTCCTTCTCCCTGAAACCTTCACAATACACCCAGATTCTTTACCGAGTTGCCTTGTTTAATTGTTTGGTTGTCAAATGTTAAAGTTGTATTATTAAATAGAGGTCGGTGTCTAGCAGGACAGATAATCAGCATTTCCGTTTTTTGGGCGTTGCGTTGCAAAATGTTAGCGGACATCCATTGTTTAATTTTATTAAGACACGCCTCTAGCTGACTACAATCCGGCGTGTTGGTCAGCTTTAGGGGCATGTAGAGTTGGGTGTCATCAGCATAGCAGTGAAAGCTAACACCGCATTTGCGTATGATGTCACCTAGCGGCAGCATGTATATGCTGAAGAGTGCAGGGCCAAGGACTGAACCCTGGGGAACTCCACACGTTACCTTAATGTAGTACGAGGTCACATTGTTATGGGAGACGCACTGCATCCTATCAGTAAGATAAGAGTTAAACCAAGACAGGGCTAAGTCTGACATACCAATTCGTGTTTTAATACGTTCTAATAAAATATTATGATCGATGAAATTAATCAAAATAAGAAGAAATAAATTGTCAATCAACTTTAACAAAACAAAAATTATCTTTGGAACATGCCGCTCTACAAACTACAAATACAGATGGATGGGGTAGATGACAAAAGAGTCAAATTTTAGGGGTTACAATCAATGATCAAATGAACTGGAAATCCCATATTAGTCATATACAAACCAAATTGCCACAAAACATTGCCGTATCTAACAAACCCATACACGTTCTGTATTCAATACCGTTCAATGGTACCTCCGTATCTGACCTACTGAGCAGAGGTTTGGGGCCATCAAATATCCACTCATTATTCTGCAGAAAAAAGCAATAAGGGTCGTTCATAATGCAGGATAAATGGATCACACATATAATTTTTCTCACGTTTAAACTACTAAATTTAAAGATCTTGCGGATTTGCAAACAGCACAATTACCTTTTGAAGCAAAAAATTATTCACTGCCTGGAAATGTTCAAATGTTATTCACTGAAAAGGAAGGGGGTGTCATGATGGCAGCAGAAGAGGACACCAAAGCAGAGACTCTAGCAAAAATGTCATGAAAAATGATTTAATAACAAAAAGAGCACACAGTTGTGAAAAAGGTCAAATTTCAAAATACAAAGGAGTAACAAAAAAACGACAGCAGCCAAACGTCGCTGTGAAAAAACTCACTATGAAAAAACCCCAAAGTACAAATATGAATCAGGGCAGAGCCACAAAAACAATAGGACAAAGATTCAACCAAAATACTCATTAAAAAAACACTCAGGGAAACTTCACAATATCTAAGGAAGGCTGGAACTGTAAAAATCAGGAAGGCAGACGAGAAGCTCATGGGAGTATAACAGTCCGACGACCAACATAATTATCGGCAAGCTTAGAAAGGGCCTGATCACAACTAGCAAGGTGTGGTACTGTGGCTACTCCCCCGGCACTTTCTGAAGGTTCTAAGAAAAAGCAGAGCAAATGTCACAGCAGAAAGAAGGGTCGAAAACCGAAACATGACATTACACCCTCCATTTTAAAGACACCTCCTGGTGGCCCACCTGGTTTACTCGGATGGTGCGAGCGTAAATCACGGTTCATAGAAGGATCCAGTCCACATGCTTGGGAGACCCACGACCGTTACTCTGAACCATATCCTTCCCAATCTATACATATATTATCTGTATACTGTATGTCCCTGCACCTCTTTCTGGATTCAAGAATAGCCTTAATGGTATATGCTGGATGGCCATCGATCAGGCGCGGAGGAGGAGGAGGCAGAACTGGAAGACTCAACTTGCTGGTGCAAACGGGCTTGAGTTTAGAGAATTGGAAAACAGGATAAGCTTTACTAGATAGCAAGAGATGGAAGACAGCCACACTTCTTGCTGCGGATGGTATGCAGGTGCAGGAATTCTGTAATGAATCGCCAGCTGTTTATTCCAGGCAGCGGTGTGAGCAAGGGCAGCACGCGTGTCCTACCAGACACAGTGGACATGCCAGAGGTGAAAGTGTACTGAAGGGATGGAAATAGCGGCTTCCGGAAGGAAAACAGAGGTGACTGGTAACCATAGGCCATCTTAAATGGTGACATACCTGTGGCGGAGGAGACAAGCGTGTTGTGCCCATATTCCACCTATGGAGGTGGATAGACCAGGAAGAAGAATGCTGATGTCACACACAACGCAGAGCCGCCTCCATAGGTCTTGATTGGCCTGCTCTGTTGTTGGTCTGAGCGTGGCAGTCTGAGGAAACGCTCACGGAGGTGCCCAATGCCTTAAAAAATGCCCTTTAAACTTAGGAGTTAAACTGGGGGACTTCTGTCCGACATCAGGTCACATGAGATGCCAGGAGTGTGAAAGTTGTGTTTGACCAGCAGGCGAGCAGTGAATGAAGTGGGCCATTTTAGGCTATGTCTAAGCCGAATAACCCCTTAAACAAATAATTATATAGCCTAAGCCCCGTTTCAGCGACACTAAACTGTCATTTAAGGTCCCCCTCCTTGGATAATATTTTTACACGGGTAAGTGCACCGTGTATTTCTCGAATCTAAGGCTCTTAGTTTTGGATGGTCTCATTGATCGTTTACGAACTGAATTCAGAGAGGAAGTGACGCCAGAAAGATCGTGCCTCACACAGGAAGTGACGTCAGAAAGAACGCGCCACAGCCAGCTTTACAATAAAGCGGTTTATAACTCAGAGCTAACCACTGGAAATATGAAAGCGAGTCATCCAGACATGCCCGTGTTTCTCCTTCCGTCTGTACAGATGTTTGTGGAAATCACACATAAATACCTTAAAAGAAAACGATTGCAGCTATTTTGTATACAACACTTCTCAGACAGCAAGAGACCTTTCGAATGTCCAGGTCAGCTGTGATTCTACCTACCAAAAAACTTTGTTCATTTGTCGAAAGAGCGACAACAAGAATGCGAGTTTCCATGGACGTAATAAAAAAGGTAGCGTGTGCTTTGTATTACCTGGTCGTTGAAGGAAGACTAGGGAAAACAGTGAATGTTTTTGGACTGGCAAAGCAGACTGTATCAGTTATTGTCTGCCATGTATGTCGCAGACTCAACGTCTTCCACAGTATATAAAGTCACCAAAAACGAATGGACGATAAAGAGTGAGGAGTGTCCTGACCAGATATCTAGATCCCGAGATTGATTGTTATAAAATGTTCTTCGTCACACAGTGTACTTTTACGTGTTTATTAAAGATTTGATTAAATTATGATGGCTCAGGTGTGATTCACATCCCCACAGCACACTGGATTCAAGTTAATTGAAATGCCACACATAACCTTATCCTTAGTGGGACCTTAGAAAATCTGTGAAGGATATTCAAAATAACAGTGTTCTTGTGAGACAGTGGAAGACTAGTGACAAAGTCCAATGCATTGTGTGACCATCGGCGGGATGGGAGGGGCAGAGGACAAAGGAAACCAGCAGGATGACGATTGGAGGTCTCATTACGAGCAAAGACGCACGGGGCAGGCAGAAAAAAACTGCTTTAGATCATTGGTCATGGACGGCCACCAAAACTTTGTGTGGCTTATGCCAGGGTGACAGGCAATATTGGCGTGAACCCACCTGAGTATGTTAGACCAGTGGTCCCCAACCACCGGGCTGTGGCCCGATTGGTACCGGGCCGCAGAATAATTTTTTATAAAGAATAAAAAAACTTTTTTTTTTTTTTTTTAAATTAAATCAACATAAAAAACACAATATACACTTACAAATAGTGCACCAACCACAAAAAAACTCTCCTTTTCATGACAAAAACGTCCCTTTTTCATGACAAAGAAGAAAAAGAAAAAAAAGAGAGAAAAAAAGGACCCCCCCCCCCCCCCCTAACCTCCCCCTTTGCCTTCCGGCTCAGCCTCTTCTTCTTCACAACAGATCGATGCAGGGTCTACATCAATGCAGACATAGCACGGATCCGCCTGTTAATTTCACTATCTACTCTTCCCTCACTCGTGAAAAAGACTATGAGACTATGAGATACTTGCGCCATTCGGGGCAAAATATCCTCCCCAACCTGGAGATGGCACTCTACCTTTTTCCAGTCAAGAACTGTAGACTCGGACTTAGAGGTGCTGATTTTCATCCCAGTCGCCTCACTCTTGGCTGAAAACTGATCCAGTAAGAGCTGAAGATCCTGCAGATAAAACCATCAGGACCACTTCCTCTGCAAAAATCAGATGAAGTGGATCCTACAGCCACCAAACTGGATCCCCTCAACGCCCTGACTGGGGCGGTATAGCTCGGTTGGTAGAGTGGCCGTGCCAGCAACTTGAGGGTTGCAGGTTCGATTCCCGCTTCCGCCATCCTAGTCACTGCCGTTGTGTCCTTGGGCAAGACACTTTATCCACTTCCTCCCAGTGCCACCCACACTGGTTTAAATGTAACTTAGATATTGGGTTTCACTATGTAAAGCACTTTGAGTCACTAGAGAAAAGCGCTATATAAAATATAATTCACTTCACTTCACTCCACCTACAAATTCTGTCCATAAAAGTTATTAACAGAATGGGTGACAAAGGGCAGCCCTGGTGGAGTCCAAACCTCATTGGAAACGGATCCGACAATGCAGACCAAGCTCAGACACCGAATATATAGGGAGCGGACCGCCACAATCAGACAGTCCGATACCCCATATTCTCTGAGCACTGACCACAAAACTTCCTGAGGGACACGGTTGAAGGCCTTCTTCAAGTTCACAAAACACATTGAGACTGGTTGGGCAAACTCCCATGCACCCTCAAGAACCCTGCCGAGATTATAGAGCTGGGTCTACAGTTCCACGACCAGGACAAAAACCACACTACTCCTCCTGAATGCAAATTTGACTATCCGGCATAGTCTCCTCTCAAGTACACCTGAATAGACCTGACTGGGAAGGCTGAGAAATGTGGTCCCACGATAGTTGAAACACAAACTCCGGCTACCCTTCTTAAAAGAGAGGAACCACCACCCTGCTCTTTCCAATCCAGAGGCACCGCCCCCGATGACTACGCAATGCTGCAGAGTCTTGTCAACCAAGACAGCCCCAGCATCCAAAGCCTGAAGGAACTCCAGGCAGATTTCATTCTCTGTATGTACTTTACTTCTAAACAAGGTAACTAGGGTCAGTGATGTATAACCACTATATATATATATATATATGTAACTGCTGTGTACCCGTCCCGTCAAGAATCCACACACAGGCGAGTTTGGATGATGTGGTTCTTTACTGGTAGCTGCAATGAGTGATCAGAATGCACATACACACAATATGTGGTTAGCACCTCTGCTGGTTTCAATGTCATTAGCAGAGTGCAGGAAGTCTGCTCAAATACATAACATTTTCATATTTTTACAAATACATGAAATACAATTACAGGTGTAACTTAATACAATGGTTTTTAACAGTATACTTTTTCTGTGTGATCGTATAGTGGTTTTAACTTGCTTTTATCTTCACTGGTATTACAATCAATTCAATACAATATATTTTTAACCAACATCATCCTTTTTTATATATTTATGAAATAGAAAATAGAAAAGTACAAAATACAATACAAGACATGACATGACAAAATCATTAAATGGACTTTTAGCACCCTCTGGTGGCGACTAGCGAAAATGACAGACCACGTTGTGTCCATGCCAAAATGTCGGACAATTCAAACTTAAACATGAACGTACGGACACGTAACACGCAAATAGTGCAACAATTATTACCTGCAATGAGTGATCAGAATGCACATACACACAATATGTGGTTAGCACCTCTGCTGGTTTCGATGTCTATAGGGGAAAATGATATCGACTTCAGTGCAAAATAGTAGTACATCTAACGTGAGCAACAACCAATTCAAAACAAAGATTCCACAACATAGCATTTCAACTGCTGTTAAATAACTGTATCTTACAATGAATATTACGTTAGCTTTAGTGTAATTTACAATACTTTGCGGAGCAATATCGGAACATGTCTTACCATTAGCAGAGTGCAGGAAGTCTGCTAATAGCTTCCGGTTTCCGGTCATATTTACAGATTTTTAGGTACCAGCAGATGGCGCAATCGGACCTCATTGCATTACCAAACAATGTACATATTTTAGCAGGAATTTCACTCAAATAAATAAAGTATTTTTTTATACCCGTTACATACACCCCCCTGAAATTCTGCTAAATTTAGGAGTGCAATACTTGAGACAAATACAAAAAAACAAGTACATTACTAGGAACAAAACTGGTGTGCATGTCAATTCTAAAACTCTCTCAAAAAGGAGTGTGAAAAGAAAGAAGGTGATCAATCTCCTAACTAAACACAGACTCAGAGATTCCTATTACACCTCTGAAATGCAATATGTCGTTCCTATAGCTTCAAGTACTACTTAGAGTCTTCTTTGGTCAAATACTTTCATAACTCAAACTGAAATTGCATCTCTAAAGAACTTAAACAAGTTACTAACTGATACTGTGGACACAGAATCCTCATCTACGACTTGCTTATTCATCTGACAAATAAGGCGTTGTGGAGGGTTCATGGAACTACGATCCCTGAGACCATAACGGCCAGGCTGTGTGCAAATCGCTTGAGCTAAAGGGCCTGGAACGTCACTGTTCAGAATGTCATTGTCCGGGGAGTCAATGCCTTGTTGAGAGTCTTTGTCAGTGGGAGCAACATCTGTGGGGATATTGTCAGGAGGGGACTTGTCAGTAGAGTCAGTGTCCCAAGATGTCACATCTGGATGGACAGTTACAAGAGGGGCAACTTCTGTGTCAATGACTATATCTTCAGAGCACTGTGGTGAACCTTCCGCACCATTGACAGCAGCATGGTCAACATCTTCAGGGACTCCCTGACTGTCCTGACTGGACGCGGTGACTGAGAGAGAGTCGGACTGAGCAGAATCAGACCTCCGTTCAAACGAGTCATCCTCTTCTTGAGAACGGACTTCGTCTTCTGAATGGACTTCCTCTTCACTTGTCCGCATCAGCCAGTTGACTGTACGTACATCACTGTCTTCCACCAGATCAGGAACGTCAGGACATACATCACTTCCATGCGCAACAGCATCACATTCAGAGTGCTCAGAGACATTGTCCAGATCTCTTTCACAGGGCAGGAAGCTAATAGAGAGTAGTAGATTCCGGTGAACGACTCTCTCTCTACCTGTCAGGCAATCCTTGACTCTGTAGATATTGAGTTCAGGTCTGACTGAGATGACTTCATAAGGGGTCGACTCCCATTTGTCTGCAACCTTGCGTTTTCCTGGCACACCTCTGTTGGCAATCAGCACTCTGTCTCCAACGACGAGGGGTGAGCCCTTGATCTTGCGGTTGTACAACTTGGCGTGGCGAGTCTGTTCCCTGACACTGTTCCTCTGCACAATCTGAGCAGCTTCATGTAGATCTTTCTTCAGTTGGGACACAAAGTCTGAGTGACTGACAACAGTGTCATTGGTGAGAGCATGCTGAAACATGACGTCGACAGGGAGACGAGGGATTCTTCCAAACATTAAGTAGAAGGGTGCAAAACCTGTTGTCTCATGCTCTGCGCAGTTGTAGCAGAATGTAAGTTGCTGCAGCATTTGTGGCCACTTTGCTTTGGACTGAAGGGGAAGAGACCTAATCATATCTCCCAGGGTCCTATTAAAACGCTCTGTGACACCATTTCCCATGGGGTGATACGGAGTTGTATGGGACTTCTGTACCCCAGCCATCTCTAGAAGCTCCTTAATCAACTTGCTCTCAAAATTGGCTCCCTGGTCTGAATGGATGCGCCGAGGAAAGCCATAAATGAGTCCAGAGACGACGAGCGACTTGCTTGGCAGTTTGATTCTTGCATGGGAAGGCGTGTGCCATCTTGGAGAAGTGATCGGTCACAACTAGAACATCCACAGACTTGTTCCCATGCTCAGCAGTCCAAAAGTCTATGCAGACCAACTCCATAGGCTCAGAGGTGACAATATTCTTGAGAGGCGCACGGCTGTGTGGCTCGGGTGTCTTCCCTACTATGCAGCGCTGACAAGACTGAACATAGTTTACAACATCACGTTCCATGCCACTCCAGAAGAATCGTTGCCTCACCAGAGACAAGGTACGATGCTGGCCTTGGTGACCTGCTGAGTCATGGAGACCTTGGAGGACTTTCTGCTTTAAAGAGTCTGGTACTATGAACTGGAGGATCTTTTTGTTCATCTGGGGATCCTTCCTTATCTTGTACAGCATGCCATTCTGTATGGTCAGTCTACTCCAATGCTTTAGAAGTTTGATTACACTATGTGACTCAACAGCTCGCTCACGCTTGGTTGGTCTCTTGTGTCTCTGTACAAAGTACATGGCCCTGCCGACTGTCTTGTCTTGCTCCTGTTGACCAACAAGCTGACTCTGTGGGAGTGCAGTGGACTGGTCTTCCTTCTGTAGAAGACTAAAGGCAGCGTCTGCCCCAATCATGTGACTCACACCTCCAGTAGACTGAGCACTGAAGATGGCAGCGACTTCTTCTGACGCAACTGAGCCTCTTGTGTTTGGTGAAATTGCCTCTTGCACTGGCCTATCTGATGTTTCACCACCTTCGTCCACAACAGCTTGACAGTTGTTGGATACTCTGAACACCTCTTGTACCGTTCTGTCATTCACACCACTGACTTGCTCCAACAGTAAGGCATAAGTTTCGGTGACAAGGCGATGACCCACACACGACTGGACAAATGGCTCACGGCTCAATGCGTCAGCTACAACGTTCTTTGGGCCGGGTATGTACTTCAAGTCGAAGTCATAAGCAGCGAGCTTCGCTACCCACCGCTGTTCACACGCGTCAAGTCTGGGTTTGGTCAGAATATATGTCAAGGGGTTATTGTCAGTCCATGTGGTGAAGTGTCTGCCTTTCAACCAGTGGCTGAATTTGTCGCATACTGCCCATTTCAAGGCAATAAATTCAAGTCGGTGCGCAGGGTAGTTTAACTGGGAACGAGAGAGTGTTCTACTCGCAAAGGCGACAGGTCTGGCTACCTTTCCACCAGGGAGAGGTTGCGACAGGACAGCTCCAATCCCATCAAAGGATGCGTCGACAGCCAGAATGAACGGGGCATTGAAATCTGGGTGGGCTAGAGTGACACTTGTCATGAGGTCGTGTTTCACTGTCTCGAACGCAGTCTGGCATGCGTCGGACCAATCAGCAGGAGTCAGCTTCACAGGACCTCCTTTCTTCACAGGTTTGCGACCTTTTTTGCGCTTGCACTGAGCACTAGGTTCAGCTGTGAGCCTGAACAGCGGTTTAGCCTTCGCAGAACATGCCTCAATGAAACTTTGGTAGTACATCACCATGCCTAAAAACGATCTGATTTTACTAGGACAAGGCGTTTTACCATCGGTTTCCATGACGTCTGAGACCTGTAGGTCATTTATGGCTCTGACCTTCTCAGGGTCTGTCTGAACTCCATCCTTACTGATGACGTGCCCGAGAAATTTCACAGTCCTCCTGAGGAAGAAACACTTCTTGGGTGAGAGCTTAAGGTTGTGCTCCTTGAGGCGGGCAAACACCATCTGCAGGCGTTTGAGTGCGACTTCCTCCGTAGGTGCAAATACCATCAGATCGTCGAGGTAACACAACAGGCTCGTGAAATTCTCGTCACCGAATATTGACATCATCATCCTCATGAAGGTAGCTGGACTGTTGCAAAGGCCCTGAGGGAGACGGTTATATTCATGAAGTCCAAAGGGTGATGAGAATGCTGTATACTTCTTGTCATCAGGGTGCAAGGGGACATTATAGAAGCCTGATGTCAGGTCCATTGTGGAGAATAGAGCATTTCCACCGAGTGCGGCTAGAGCATCGGCTTGATGTGGCAGTGGGTAGGCATCCTTCACAGTTCTTGCGTTGAGCCATCTGAAGTCAGTGCATACTCTGAGGTCTCCATTACGCTTCCATACGAGAACGAGTGCAGAAGCACATTCACTGTTGGACTTTTGAATAATGCCTTTTTCCTCCATCTCATTCAGAGTCGTTCTCAGTTTGTCATATTGGCTTGGTGGTATGCGTCTGTATGGTAGACGGAACGGCTTGTCATCAACAAGGTGGATACGATGCACAAACTCTTTGGCCTCTCCGCAGTCCATTTTGTGTCTGGAGAAAATTGATTCATATTCTTCAATAATGTGAACAAGCTTGTCCTTCCACTGCAGTGACACTTCGCATGACTTCAGATCGATGTCTTGCAGACCCAGAGTCTCCAGTGCACGCACCATGTCTTCTTCTGACCTTGGATGCACATCTTCGCTCTGCACACACTGCATGTTGCATTTGACCTCCTCTGCTTTGGGTAGATCTTCCACTGCGATACAGGGGGACACATCTGCGATTTTGGCGTTTCTTCTCAACACCACAGTTCTGTCTGTAGGGTTAATGACTTTAACGGGCACCCATCGATCTCCCCAAAGTGGAGTGATAACCCTTCCAACAATGATTTGTTTGGGTCTGGCTTTAGACTGGGTTGGCTCAACGACCACTGTACTGCCTACAGACATCACAGCTGACTCAGGTAACTTGCCCCAAACAAGGTGCTCACTCTGTGGTTTCAGTGTTACACAACTCTTGACTTTCACGGTTCCCACCTTATCTGGAATGCATTCACCTCTCCATCTATCTGTGTTGGACAGTAGTGACAAGAATTGGCACTGGTCATCAGTCTGACCATTGTCGGGCGAGGAAACAAGCCTCCAGTAGCTGTCAGTGCTCTTCAGTTGAGTTAGGATATGCTTAATAGCATTGCTGCCAAGGATCATTGCTTCTGTCTGGCCAGGTACAACCATTACCGGAACGATCATCCTGCATCCGTAAACGGTAACATCAAGGTTATACATGTCTTTGGGCGAAACGCGATGTCCACCGCAGCCTACAATGACATAATCATCAGCTTTGTCCTTCGTCATGTCAGGGCATTGCTGCAGCAGGGACTCAACGGCAGACTCACTTATTGTACAGGCCATCGACCCGCTGTCTAACAGTGCTTTGAAAGTGGGGCCATTTTTTACATGTACAACAGGTGTGTAGAACAGGCTATCAGTCTCTGCTATTCTGTGGGATCCCTGAAATATCAGTTTCTTGGATGAGACTACTGTACTGCCACTGTAACTGCAGTGCGACTCATAGAGGGATTCAATATCAAGCATGTCGGGCTTCTCATAACTGGTGGGAGGTTCAATTAGCTGATCTGCACGGTCCTCCCCTGTGTGCAGATCGGTCAGTTTTCCTGAGGCTGTGGAGTGGTCCTCCTCGCTGGACAGTCATGACGTGAATGGCCTGGAGCATAGCACTTGAAGCAAAGCCTCTTCTCCCGGCAATGAGAGAAAGCACTGTGACCGTCATCTTGGCAAATAATGCATGGCATGTTAGTAAACCCATCAACTCTGTTCTCAAGACACCTGGGTGGAGCTCTCTTCCTCACTTGTGACTGGTTAGAGGTACCACACAGCAGAACCTTTTCCAACATAGCCATCACCTCCGCTAGGGGGACATACTGAGGGCTCTGGGTCTGAGGTGGCATGTGACCACTGCGGTCAAGGGCTGGACTATGGCTCACCTGAGCTGCGTGTACTGTGATGTCAGTGTGTACTGGGGGGGTTGCTTTGCAGCTCATCTCAGCATGGTACTCGTTCAGCACCTCCAGTACTTCACACGCTGACCATTTGTCGATTGCTTTGGATCTAAAAGTGAGGGCCAGGTCTTTCCAGGGACAGTTCCTAACAAACATACGAGTCACCTCTGTTTCCGGGTTGTCCAGCGTCTTGCCCTGCTCTCTCAGACAGTCAATGGCGAGGTCAGCTGCCCTGTTCAGTCTCAGCCAGTAGTCATAGGGGTCTTCCTGGTCTCTAGGCAAAGTCGAGTAAAAGTCAGCTAAGGGGACAGAAGAGTACCTAGTACAGCTAAAGTGTTTCCCAAGTAGACCATAAATCAGATCAGGCTGAACATGCATATCAATATTACTGTTCCTAATGCCAAACTTCACTACATCTTTAGCTTTTCCCCTCAAATGCACAAGGATCTCCTCAGCCTGCTCTTCGACTCTAACATTACTCCTCCTAATGAATGTTCTCATTAGATCTTCCCATTCATGCACCTTAATTGAATCCGACCCATCTCCTACAAATGATGGTGGTTCCTTAACCTTCCTTTGTGTGACAACCTGCACCTGAGATACATCAGACGCATGGCTGGGCTGACTCAGTGTGCTTGTTACATTCTGTGTGAAAGTTGGATCAGGAGTTACTGCGTTATTTGGCTGCATACGCGACATGATGCTATCAGCTAACTGTTGACCTATCTCCTGAATAACAGTCCTCATCTGGTCAGCTACACACTCAGAGATATCACTAACAGGATTTGGTGTAGATGTGACTTGAGGCAAAGAGCTAGTGCGCTGGTTTGCTGCATTTCGTACGCTAGGATTGGACACTGCCTCTAATGAGGGTAAACTAACACCTGGGGCAGGACTGTCAAAAGAAAATGGGATAGGAGTAGGCATACCCCTGCCTTGCCAATTTGAATGGGTGTGCCAAACTTTGGGAAAAGTGGATTACTCTGAAAAGACATGTTTCAAAAATGTCTGCCAAAAAACAGTACAGTCCACCCCACTTTGTGAAATCGTCAATAAGAAAATGGCAAATACAGACAAAATGATAAAACAAATCACCAGTCTGTGTGACACGTTACTGCTATGCCACATAAAATTATCTATACCGCTGCGACACACTATAATGAGCTTCACTGCAATACATGCTACCCTTGTAAACTGTGAACACACAAATACTGTGAACCGATGGCTTCATGGAGCGATGTGGTAGACAGGACGGTCACCGGTTCGACGATAGAAGTCTCAGGTCACGGCACCAATGTAACTGCTGTGTACCCGTCCCGTCAAGAATCCACACACAGGCGAGTTTGGATGATGTGGTTCTTTACTGGTAGCTGCAATGAGTGATCAGAATGCACATACACACAATATGTGGTTAGCACCTCTGCTGGTTTCAATGTCATTAGCAGAGTGCAGGAAGTCTGCTCAAATACATAACATTTTCATATTTTTACAAATACATGAAATACAATTACAGGTGTAACTTAATACAATGGTTTTTAACAGTATACTTTTTCTGTGTGATCGTATAGTGGTTTTAACTTGCTTTTATCTTCACTGGTATTACAATCAATTCAATACAATATATTTTTAACTTGTTTTTTAACCAACATCATCCTTTTTTATATATTTATGAAATAGAAAATAGAAAAGTACAAAATACAATACAAGACATGACATGACAAAATCATTAAATGGACTTTTAGCACCCTCTGGTGGAGACTAGCGAAAATGACAGACCACGTTGTGTCCATGCCAAAATGTCGGACAATTCAAACTTAAACATGAACGTACGGACACGTAACACGCAAATAGTGCAACAATTATTACCTGCAATGAGTGATCAGAATGCACATACACACAATATGTGGTTAGCACCTCTGCTGGTTTCGATGTCTATAGGGGAAAATGATATCGACTTCAGTGCAAAATAGTAGTACATCTAACGTGAGCAACAACCAATTCAAAACAAAGATTCCACAACATAGCATTTCAACTGCTGTTAAATAACTGTATCTTACAATGAATATTACGTTAGCTTTAGTGTAATTTACAATACTTTGCGGAGCAATATCGGAACATGTCTTACCATTAGCAGAGTGCAGGAAGTCTGCTAATAGCTTCCGGTTTCCGGTCATATTTACAGATTTTTAGGTACCAGCAGATGGCGCAATCGGACCTCATTGCATTACAAAACAATGTACATATTTTAGCAGGAATTTCACTCAAATAAATAAAGTATTTTTTTATACCCGTTACATATATATATATATATATATATATATATATATATATATATATATATATATATATATATATATATATATATATATATACATACATACATACATACATACATACATACATATATATATATATATATATGTATATATATATATATATATATATATATATATATATATATATATGTTATACAGACACACACACACATTTTTATTACTTTTTTTTCCTCTCAATGTGGCCCCCCCATGTGAAAATATTTGCCCAAGTGTGATCTAGAATTTACTTTCACCAACTCAGAGGCGATGCAGCAGCAGCCCAATATGTCAATGCTGTAGCCGCATAAGCTAGTTATCTCACTGTGGTCAGGGCACTGCTAAAAGTACAGTGTTTTTTTTAGTGTTAATGCTTCTAACAACAATATTTCAATACTTGATTAGTATTCAGGTCATATATGGGTAATTGTTGGCAGTTTTTGGATGTTTTTAAAGAGGGTCTTATGAACGCAATATGAGCGCAATAGATGACTTGCATTAGCTACATTGTTAGCCACTTCGTACTTTCTGTATTTTACTAATTACAATACATATTAAAATAAATACATATGTGTTCTTGTCTTACATAGGGATTGTGAATGATAGGAAAAATTAAATAAATGTGCAGTTCCCCTTTAACCCTAAACACCAGGTAGTTGCAATTAGTTAACTACCGTATCTATGTTGCAACTATCCATTACTGCTGTTTAGTCGCTTCTGGTGATGGGGATCCAGCCATAATGGCTTGAAGTAAATGTCCAACAGAATGATGCATTTAGGATATTTTCCCATTTATTATATAAAAACTGAATCATTAAAATGACATCCAGATGGTCAGTCTATGGTGGCAAATTGAATGAATTTGCAGCCATGATAGAAGATCGTAAGGTGTACCTCAAGAGTGTGTAGTTATAATAGTTTTAGCAGTAAAAACAGTATGACCTCCTGCTACCAGCACCATTGCAATGTGATTCCTGATCTATATAGACACCTCTACACTGCCATCAGTGGTCAACCAACAAACAGCACACCAAAATAGAATAAAATGGAATAGAAAGTATTTTATTGATCCCTGTCAGCACCACAGTTCGCTCACAATAGACAATAAATACTATACAGCAGTATTCACATGTGAATAATATAAACATTTTGTACATAAATTGTACATTTAAGTACAGTCAAGAAGGAACATATGCATTATACAGTCTGATGGCTGTTGGTATGAAGGACCTCCTGTGTCGAGCAAACCAAGAAACCAAACCTAAAGAAGAAATGGCTGACACCCTTTATTCTAAGTCCTGTTAAGCACCACTGAGTTCTGTATTTGCCCTGTCTTATGCTTCGCCTGTGATATACAGAGGCTTAGGTTACTGCATTGGTACCTTTGGTAATGTTTTTCCTGCTGTGTTTCACTTTTTCCATCTTCCAAGTTTTTGCCTCCTTCTTCCACCTCAGTCGTAAGCTACATTAGCTCCCTGGATTTTGTTTTCTCTCCATTTTTGTAGCAATTTAGTTTTTTGTCCTGCACCGTGCTTTCTCGTGATTGTACCTTTATAATTACTTTTTATGTACGCTCACTATCTCCTTTTCTTGCAATCTTTTTGCCATTAAAGACTAATCTCTCTCCTTTGAGATCTAGCTCAAGCCAAATAATCAAAATTTGCCCCAACCATATTTTCTTTGGTGGCTCCACTTTAAAGAATAAACAGTATATTCAGTTTTTCAATCCATGAAATTGTAATGAAAATGATTGTTATTTAAAATGTCCAAAATAAAGTTATATTGAAGTAGATCATATGTTTAGGGCTTCACGGTGGCAGAGTAGTTAGTGCGTCTGCCTCACAATACGAAGGTCCTGCAGTCCTGGGTTCAATCCCGGGCTCAAGATCTTTCTGTGTGGAGTTTGCATGTTCTCCCCGTGAATGCGTGGTATCCCCCCGGGTACTCCGGCTTCCTCCCACTTCCAAAGACATGCACCTGGGGATAGGTTGATTGGCAACACCAAATTGGCCCTAGTGTGTGAATGTGAGTGTGAATGTTGTTTGTCTGTCTGTGTTGGCCCTGCGATGAGGTGGCGACTTGTCCAGGGTGTACCCCGCCTTCCGCCCGATTGTAGCTGAGATAGGCGCCAGCGCCCCCCGCCACCCCAAAAGGGAATAAGCGGTAGGAAATGGATGGATGGATCATACAGTATGTTTACACTTGCACAATTTAACATGTCCAAGAAAGGAGTAGTGAGAAGCAGATCTTATTTATTCTTAACCTTCTCCATGTCTCTGCAATTATTGATAGTGTGTTCACCTTCCCCAGTTTTGTGCCATCGGGTTCATGCTCATCTGGGTTTTGTCTATCGGTTAGGTAGTTAGTTAGCAACACAAGTCAAAAAGTGGATATTGCTGAAACCTTCAGGAAATGTCATTAACTGGATAAGGAATTTTATTGTTATGGGTGATCCACTTAAATATCTTACGTCTACGGTACGAGGTTTAAGTCTATGTGTATATGTAACATCCCAGACCCCGCCTCCCCCCACTGAAACCAAACGCGAGGACGACTGAGAAGAGGGTTCGCTCAGTTTTGTTTTCATTTTGCTATAGAGCAAATACGCCCAGTTGCTGAGAGCGATGCAAAGAATTAATCCTTGCAGCCTGTTTGAAAGTAACTTACAAACTAAACAAGCACAAACATTACAAATTCAAATATTATTCGATCAATTACCTCTGTCAGAAGGTTATGAATTTTCTGGGGTTTGTTTGTCCATATGTCTGTTTGTTTGTTGGCAACAAAGCTGAATATGGGCCAGATTTTAATGAAACTTTTAAGAAATTACAGAAATTGATTTTGGGGGTGTTCCGGATCAACGTCTGGATTCAGGATTTTTTTTTAAAGATTCTTTACTGTAGGGAGATATGGCCCGGCAGACACACCTGTGCTTTTTCAGTGCTTTTCTGGTAATATTTTCATGTATTATCATATACATGTTCTATCTTGCTGTATATCATTATGTCTGTCTATCTGAGTTGGCCCTGAGATGAGGTGGCAACTTGTCCAGGGTGTACCCCGCCTTCCGCCCGAGTGCAACTGGGATATGCTCCAGCACCCCCGCAACCCCGACAGGGACAATCGGTAAGAAATGGATGGGTGGATTATCTTAAATTATTGTACAATTGTACCTTTTTATTTGTTAGTATTTTTTTCCAAAATATCCAAATAAGACTAGGAAATACTGTTTTGTTAGGATTTTATCGATACCAATATCAATACTCTTTATCAATACAGGTATCCATTGGTACTCTTATCTATACTATATGGAATTGGTGCTATAAAGATGTCAAAACATGCATTTTTATTCTGATTTTTACTAGCACAAGAGTTTGAACACCAACAACAACCTGTAACATCTTACAACAGGGAAGTCTTTTATCAACACATGCTTTTTAAGTCTTAAACAAATCAACTATGTTTGCTGAATAATGCAGTTACTATGCCATCATGTTGTAAACACCACACAGATCCATCACTGTGTTTCTATTATTTAAAATTACACTCAGCTGGAAATAATACGTATGTATAGCAGTCATGTGCAAAGCACAGACCTTTTACAAGTAATATCAAATAAAATATATAATATAAATCAAACAACCAATTGCATGTTGGATGGGTGTGCATTTAAGCAAGGTGTGTTTTGATGCCACGCAAACCCGTGGCATCAAACCTGTCACCAGATGCTATCTGCTGACAGGTATGTAAAGCACTTTCACTTCAAACAGACAGTAATTTCTTATTTGTGTGCATGACTTTGAGTAACTGTTGAGAAGGAAATATTGTTGAGAAGTAAATATTGTTGAGTTACAAACTTTTGTGTGGTGCTGCTTCCTTATTTGTGATTATCAGATCCTAACCATGTGTTTTTTTTATACGTTGCAGCGGCACCAATAGTTAATGTGACAGCGTGCACGTGTCATAATTATGACGGTCAACTGGGTAAAAGAAAAAAATCTAGATACCAGTCATCCTGGGTCGACGCAATTAAGAACCGATACCAAAAATTTCAGGTACCCGTACAAAAAAAAGTATTTTTAGTGAAGAAAATCTAATTTCAGAGGACTTCTGGTTGAGCGTGGCCAATACAAGGCATGCTTAGTGGGGGCTCTGTGGAAATTGTGATCTTTTTTTTTGTTTTTATTGGCACTTTTACTAATTCTAGCCGTCAACTCAACTCTACCATACTTTTTACTGACCTGTCGTGTGTAGCTTCTTTTTTGTGGATTGCACCTGTGAATCCGGTGATGTCTGGCTGAAGGAAATCTGACAAGCCAGGCCGCTCCAGGCCTTGTATGTTTCGTGATACAGATACCATGGAGGAGTCGGTCATCTACTCAGCCCTTTGTAAGTGGATAAATCAGAAGATGGAAGAAATGTGAGACGACATCCTCCACAATTTTAAATCTGAGTAGCGATAGCGGCTGTTATGGAGCCATTCGAGAGCATTCTCTCATCCCATAGTGGGGCCATTGCAAGCCTGGAGCTCACTGCTAATGTTAAAGCTAATGAGCTCACCAAACTCTGTACAAGCGCCAATAAGCTGACTGCCAACGTGGCTCTCCACTCTAAAATATGCGATGATCTGTAGGATGGCTTGAGGTGGAATGACATCCGAGTGGTGGGCCTTCCTGAGGGTGATGAGGACCCCCGTTCGACTGAGTTCTCAGCTTAATATTTGCAGGAGGTCCTTAAACGTGATGACAAGCCCATGCTGGACCGCGCCCACTGGACCCTCCGCACCATGCCCAAAGACGGCGAACTCCCTAGAGCCCATTCCCTCTTCTCTGCTCAAAAGTCACAACAAATTTATAGACCCCCTCATAACCAAAATAATCAATCTCTCTCTCAAAACTGACCCAGTGCCCCCTGGTCATAAAACAACTCTTATCAAACCCTTTCTGAAAAAATTTTTTTGATCCTAAACCTCTTTCAAATACAGACCAATCTCTAACCTTCCATTCATATCCAAAACTCTCAAAAAGTTGTCTCCTCACAGCTCTATAATCATCTTAAAACCAACAGTCCATATGAGAAATTCCAATCTGGTTTACGCCCCTCCCCCAGCACAGAAACAGCTCTCATCAGAGTAAACGGCTTAGAAATCCTATTAAAGGAAGTAAGATATTACATTATCTACGTAATCTGGACGCCCGGGTAATCTTCTTGCGGAAGACTCATCTTAAACCTTCTGATCACTTGAGGCTGAGGAGAGGATGTATAGGACAGACTTACCACTCTTCATTTTCAGGCAAATTAAGGGGAGTTGCTATTTTGATACATAAATCTGTTCCTTTTGCACACTCGTATAACATTTCTGATACCAATGGGAGGTACGTTATTGTCACTGGCCATATTTCCGACACCCCAGTAGTCCTCATAGATGTTTATGCTGGGTCATTATTGTCACCGATGTCCCACTGGGTGTGAGTTTTCCTTGCCCTTATGTGGGCCTACCGAGGAAGTCGTGGTGGTTTGTGCAGCCCTTTGAGACACTAGTGATTTAGGGCTATATAAGTAAACATTGATTGATTGATTGATTGACAATTATGAAGATGACACCTTTTTTAAATGTCTTTTACTTAATGTCCCTGACTTGTCAATGTACTATTTAATACTTTGGAGGAGACTTTAACTGTTGGTTCAATCTCCAGCTCTATCGCTCATCCCCCAAAACGTGCCCACCGTCATAATCCACTAAGGTAATTCAGACTTTTATGGAAGAATGTTCTGTTTCAGACATTTGCCGATTTTTTAATGTCTCTACAAGATAATATTCCTTTTTCTCGAATGTTCATCACACATCACACAGATGTTTTTGTGGTCTTCAACAATACTTCAGGGATGTCGGCCTCTGTACTCTGGGAGGCGTTGAAGGCATACATTAGGGGGGAAATAATACCGGACACAAGTTATGAGAAAAAAACTCAGGAATGATAAATTGAAGAGTTTAACACGACTATTAGATAACTTGTACTGTACCTCTCAAAACCCAGACACTTATATGGAAAGGCTCTCTCTACAGGCAGAACTTGATGTCCTTGCGACAGACCTTGCTAGTGAACAAATACTTTGTTTAAGATCACAGTTTTATAAACATGGTGAGAAAGCTGGTAAACTATTAGCTCATCAACTACACCAGTTATCAGCATTCCATTATATTCCATAGATTAAATCCAATTCAGGTATAGTTACGGATGATCTTGAGATCAATAATGTATTTAGGATTTTGTTTTCCTCCCTTGACTCATCTTCTTGATGTTTTTATTTGCCAATCTGGACATCCCCTCGGTTAACCAGTCTGCTGCGGTAGAGTTAGAGAGACCAAATATTTCTGTGGAATTTAAATGTTGCAGCGTTATCACTTTTACTGAATCTGCCCGACTTGACGAGATAGCTATCCTCCTGAATTTTCTAAAATGTTTATTATTTGACATTGGATCTCTTGAGTCTGGCCGCCTCCCGCAAACGCTCAACCAAGCTTCAATTTCTCTCCTTTTGAAAAAATACAAGGACCCTTTGTCGTGCACATCATATCGCCCTGTTAGTCTGTTAAATGGGGACTTTAATTTACTATCCCAACTACTGGCTTTACATCTGGATACTATTTTCCCTTAAATTATCAATGCGAATCAAATCGATTTCATTCGTAATAGGCACTCCTTTTCTGATCTTTGACGTCTTTTCAATATATTGTATGATGAGCATGCTGTTAACACTGCAGAGGCAGTGATATCTATGGATGCTGATAAGGCATTTGACCCAGTGGAGTAGAATTATCTTTTTTTTGTCAAATCATCGGAAGGATGAGCACGACCAAACTTCTGGTTCTATTACTGAGCAATCAACATTAGAATTCTTAAATATTGTCTGCAATATGAAGCCCTTTAACCCCCCCCCGTTATGGCTAGTTATGGAGGGTAACTCAACTAAACCAGTATCTCTTAGGGCTCTGGTTCACTCTCCCATCCACTGTTGTACTTCCGCTTTTGCAAAAAATCCAATCGTAAAAATGTAATTCAGAATTTATGTTTGGTTTAAGCGCTCTTCTATCTTTAAGTCTATTTCTAATCTTGCCCCCATCACTGCCAACCATACTTTCCCTCCCTCTCTTGTCGATTGTGCCTTTTTAAGATGGTCAAGTCTGGGGATCAACAACATTAAAGATGTATACATTGACAACATCCTTGCCTCTTTCCAGCAACTTGTGATAAAGATTCACAGCAACTTTTGATAACAGTTTACTTCCTAATTAACACTATTTTAGAATTCTACAAATCTGCGATTTTGTTCGTGATACTTTTACCAGGTTTCTAAACTTACCGACTGACACAGTTTTAGATGTTTTTTGACAGCATTTCTGACTTCAAAAGGATCAATTACACATATTTCCGATCAATATTTTCCATTTACACCCTTAATTTCTAAATTCAATTAAGTCACTTTGGAAGGGTGACTTAAGAGTGACCCTATCTGAGGAGAGCTGGACAGTAGAGTTCATAAGTATTCTATTTGTGCTGCACAGAGCCTTATTCAATGCAAGCTAATATATCATTGTGGGGGTGGCGTGGCCTGCGGACCTGCAGCGAAGCGGGATGTGTCAGGCTCGGCTGCGAGATTAGTGACAGGTGCATTGATGACACAGAAGTGAGCGTTAGTCTGATCAACTGTCGCTCTGTTAAAAGCAGTAGTCGGGAAGGAGAGGAGGTTGTTGATGGTGGAGAACGAGCAAGAAACTTTAACATGGCTGAAAAGCACAAATTATTGAAAAATAAATAATGGTTCACAAAGATGAACACAACTGTCATGTCGTCATTGGCGGACCAGAGAACCCGGAGGAGCAAGATCTCCACAATCATACCTACAGTATTATACTTTATTTTCTTTATTTATTTTTGTGTTTATTTGACAGGGACAGAACAATTAAACATTGCTACACACAGGTAACCGATGTTAAGGTACATAAGACTTCTAGCCATGGACGAATTTGCGACCCTTGTCCCTGGTTAGGCTTTTAAAAAAAAATTTAGAAAAGTGTGAAACACATACAAAAGGATTAAGACAAGTACAGAAATAAAAACCCATTGAAATGAATTGGCCCCATGTGTCCATACTATACCCAGTTTTAGTGCTCACACTTCTGATTTTCCTGAAGCCACTTTTTCAGTTTTGTGTAGAAAGGGATAATGTCCGACTGTGACTTTAACTCCAGTGGCAAAGAGTTCCACAGATGTGAGGCCTTCACTGAGAACGCAGACTGACCCAGAGTTGTCCGTCACCTTTTCACTCTACAGCTCCCACCGACTGCAGCTCAAGTCTGCACACCTTCACTACTGTATCTTTGTACTTCTTGACATATCACATCAGGGGCTAATCCATTAAGACACTTAAAAATAGCTTTTGAAAAAAGGGGAAATTTATAAAATAATCAAAACTCATGTTGTATTTTTGAGTCATCATCACTTCACTCAGTGAAGTGGTGATGCTTCATTGGTTTTTAATCAAATGTCTTTAGGGTTTGTTTATATAACGACAACAGAGGCTTCACTACACATTTCGTGGCCTGTCCCCAGACTTAGGCAGAATAAGACATATGGGATAAAATCATTGCATGCATGTAAACTTGTGCAGCTTGAACAGATAAACACGGTCTAATAAGCCTGAAACAGTTTATATTTCTTTTTTTGGTCTTTGTCATTTTTATAATATGGTCATCAAACTTTAGCTTAGGGTCCAAAATAACACCCAAATATTTAAATTCCTTTGCCTGCTCGATTTTGATTATTGTTGACCTAACTTTCATTTAATGATAGTGTCTTCAAAGAGAAACCCATTGACACTGTTTTGTTATAATTTAGGGTTAAACAGTTATTTTGAAGCCATGTTGATATTTCAGCTAGCTGTCTGTTTAATATATCTGAAGCCTGTTGAGGGGTGTCGGCTGCCACATAAATGATTGTATCATCTACATACATTTGGCAGATGGTATTTGTGCAAATATTGGGGAGGTCATTAATATATATACTGAAAAGCAGCGGGCCAAAAATAGATCCTTGTGGCACACCCATATCACAATTTATTACGTCTGATTTTACACCATTTATTTGTACACATTGTTGTCGCAATTCAAGATATGATTTAAAACAATTTATAGTTTGTTTTGATACATTATTTTATTTGTTTTTTCTGTCACCAAATATCTGTGATTTACAGTATTGAAAGCCTTTTTGAAATCTAAAAATACTGCTCCAACATATTTATTACCCTTGTCCAAACTACATTTGATCATTTTGGTGAAGTTTCACACAACAATTTCAGTAGAATGTTTGGGCCGTAATCCAAATTGTTTAGGAATTAGGAAAAAACATTTCATCTAAATGGGTCATCAATTGTTCAGCCACCAGTTTCTCAAGTACCTTTGAAATCACAATGACAATTGAAATTGGTCGATGATTGCATGCCTCATCTGCTGCACCAGACTTAAAAATTAGTGGCACAACAACTGTTTTAAAACTTTGTGGGAATTAACCATTTTTAATTGATAGATTTTCTAAATGTAATATGGATTTTGATAATATCGTAGCATGCTTTTTTATTAAAGAGGTGTCTACATTAATTATATATTTTGTATATATATTTTGTTCAGATGGCCATTAATTTAATGTGTCTTGATTTTGATTAGCCAGTGTTATGTGAAAAGATGAGGGTGAATTTACATTTTCTGAGGCATCATTACTAACCATTCCATTAACATTTAGTTTAAATATCCAATTTCCTGAAGTGGATTTGCGATTGGTTAATTTATTAATGTGTTTCCAAATGAGTGAACTACTTCCTTGAGACTCAGCGAACATCTGCATTGTATAAAAAGACTGACACTTTCTTAGTTCACTAACCACTTTATTTCTTAGTCCTTTACAAACCAGAATGTCGGTTTGTAACTTAGTTGTTAAAAGATATTTTTAGTGCCAAGTACCGCTTTTTTATAGGTTGAATAATGGCATTGTTTTACCAGGGTGAACAGTGTTTTCTTCTATTGTTTTTGAATATTATTTGACAAAATGTGAGTTAATTGATCACAGCATTGATCACAGCATTGATATACATTTATGCTTTGGAATTGCCCTTTTTTTTTAATTAACATTAGAAATGGAAAAGAAATCCGCAAGCCGTTTTTCTCAGTCAGTTTTCTTGTCATTAGTGTCATATTGTGATCTGAAAAACCTGTCACAAAGTTATATGTTTTAGTGACACGTTCTGGTTTGTTTTTAAAGATCAAATCTAATACGGTTTGGCTACTCCTAGTAATTCTAGTTGAATTTTTCATAGATTGACACAGTTTATGTTTTTCATTTATTAGGTTAAATTGTTTCAGCATTTCATCAAAATCACGATCAAAGGATGTACTATGAGAGGGTGGATTATTTAAAACTATGATGTTAAATTTCATTGTGGATGATAGAACAACGTTTAAAACAAGGCATTCAATCCCGAATGTATCAGCTTCAATAATAGAGCATTTAAATCTCACTCTGATATACTGTAAATGAAAACTCCACCTCCTTTTTCATTTTGACTATTTTTTCTGTGACATGTGTAACCAGGAACATTGATCATGCCGGTTGGGATATTATCATGTAACTAAGTTTCACTCATTGCTAAGGAGTCCAAATTTGAGTTGCTCAGTAGCTGGTTAACTTCATTAAACTTTGAAAGAAGACTTCGAACATTAAGATGGCCTCCAAATATACCTTCTGGCATGGCCTTTAAGTCCCATATCACCTTTTAAATGAATGACAGTCTGAAAATATTTCAGTTCTTATTTCTCATTGGTTGCATATTTTGCACTTGTTGACTTTGAATGTTTATGACTCATGTGTGGCATGAAACTCCGCTTCATTGTAGGTCCTGGGTTCAATCCTGGGCTCGGGATCTTTCTGTGTGGAGTTTGCATGTTCTCCCCATGACTGCGTGGGTTCCCTGCGGGTACTGCGGCTTCCTCCCACCTCCAAATACATGCACCTGGGAATAGGTTGATTGGCAACACTAAAATTGGCCCTACAGTGTGAATGTTGTCTGTTTATATGTGTTGGCCCTGCGATGGGGTAGCAACTTGTCCAGGGTGTACGTCGCCTTCCGCCCGTGTGCAGCTGAGATAGGCTCCAGCACCCCCATGACCCTGCAAGGGACAATCGGTAGAAAATGGATAGATGGATGTGATTTCTCCATCTTGCTCAACGGCAGTGGGAGTTCTCATCAGGGCAATGCCAGAAATATCCACAAGATGGTGCTGTTGAAGATCCTCAATATTCAACAACTAAATTTGTGTTGATACTTTTCATGGGACCTGGATTAAGTTGTATATCACCGCTCGAAAGTAAAAGGAGAAGAAATGTCCATACTAATCTCTTCTTCCTACTCATATGTACTTTAGAACTGGTGCTGAAATCACAGTTGTTGAATCCATTTGTCACAAACAACACATGGTATCCAAATCCAAAAGCTAGCAGAGTTGGTTTGACAATCATTGACATCGCATGACTTGAAGTCCTTGCTGAGGTTTCATCTTGAAACAGGCATTGTCCCAATGGGAGGCAGTGACACCACAAGCACATATGCCACAGAGACACACCTTTTACCGGCTGTTACCTTCTGTGGGCCATTGTGTTGTCCAAATCTTGGGTGTGGTTGCTTCCAAATGTGGCCTTTGAGTATCCAAAGAGGCAGCAAACATTTTTGCAATGTGTCGTTGTATCCTTTGTCTTGCTTGCTGTACCTTGGCGATGGAAAGCCTTGGTTCTTAGCCCAAATTATTTCAATTACACAGAGTTGATGAATATTGTGGACAAATGCAACCAAAAACGGTTGCATTTGCCCACGGTAGCCAATTTAAAAATTTAAGATGGCTTATACCAAGGTCTAGGTGGCTAGTGTATGACAGTATATCGGTATCATTTGATCGGTGTCAACTGTCTCCAGCTAACATAATAAAACATGTTTTAGTTTTGCCCATCCTTGTGCAGTTGTTCGACTGAAACTTTTAATACTTTGTTTTTGGTAGTTGGTGAAAAGATCAAACCAAATCCTCCAAGCGGATTATTTGGGGTAGCTGCACTGTCTAATCTAAAAATAACTTGGTAGCATTTACCACTTTGTTGGCCAGAAGACTCATTGTGCTAAATTGGAAGGCTGCAGTGCATTGTTGCAACACCTGCTGGAGCAGAGATATTCTTTATTTCCTTAAATTGGAGAAAATTAAGATGAGATTAAACAGTTTTTCTGTGAAGTTTCAGGAAGTATGGGGTATTTTCCTAAAATATGTAAAAGAGACTGATCTCAAATGTAATCCCAATTTAAAAGTAATTGAAAGGTAGATGATTGATGAGCCTTTTGTCTGCTTTTGTGTATTGCTGCACCGGGTTTGGGACATTCAGGAGTGCAATTGTTTGTAGCTTTGTGTCAATATTTGCCTGATGGATGGATGGATGGATGGATGGCTGGCTGGATGGATGGATGGATGGACGGATGTTTTTTGTTTTTTTATTATTTAATTTAAATTTTTATTTTATTTTACATTTCATTTTGTAGGTTACTTGTTTTGGGGGGACGAACAACTGAAAATTTTACATGCGTTTGATTGTGTTTCTGGACTGTACATGTCAACAATCCAAACAACAAATGTTTAAAAAAATATATATATATAACTTTGTTATAACGACCTAAAAATATTAACATAAAAGCCATTGTATGTAGAATATTGAAAGTTTTACACAAATGTAATATTTTTTAAATACATATGAATGTCAAATTAAATGGACAAGTAAACATTTTTCACTACTTTTTCCTTTACTTAAGACCCTTGTTTGTCAAGATGGTAATGAGCGGAAAGAGAGGAACGAAGGGTTGAGTATTGTGTATCCCACCCTTGTAGTTTGCCATGATTTCCGACCTAAATTAAAATGCGTTTCTCCCTTTCTTTTTCAAAGTGCTAGTACTCGCAACTTTCTTTGGCCCTACTCATTTGCAAGTGTACCCAACAAAAAGCACAGTGACTGAGTCACCAACATGCAGGATTCTTTGCTTGGGTACTAAATTTTGTGAAGTGATACCTGGGAAAGTGCATTAGTTCATTGCGCACAATGCTTGGTCATACGATAATGCAATGCTTTACAAAAAACGCGGAGACATTTTTGCAAAAAAGCATACAAAAAGTCGGCATATGAAAATTGGCTTCCACTGTATTTATGAGTTTGTATTAAATATTTGTTTGACAAAAATAGTTTTGTTCTGTATTAGATTACAATTGTAAGTATGCTGTATAATCAAAAGCAAAATCATGAATTCATTTGGTGATCTTGACAGAGTTTAAGTAACAAGTATTTGTCTCAGTATCGAATACCTGTCTGATATTTATCGGTATCAGATAGATACCTGAATTGGCCGTATAGCCCACACCCCTAACTAAGCTTTGCTTACTGACCTACAGATGTGGTGTTTATTTTTGACATTACCGGACATTAGAGTTCAATCTTTGACCTACTGGACACCTGATTTCCTTCCAAACATTTTCTAAAAGGGTTATATATATATACAGTATATATATATATATATATATATATATATATATATATATATATTTATATATATATATATAAATATATATCTATATATATATATAGATCTATATATATATATATAGATATATATATATATATAGATCTATATATATATATAGATATATATATATATATCTATATATATATATATCTATATATATATATAGAGAGAGAGAGAGAGAGAGAGAGAGAGAGAATATGTATTAACAAAAGTGCACTACAAGAGGAGGCCAATTTTGTTTCAGAGCACTGTGGTTTATTAATTAAGAAGCTACTATGCACCCGGGCAGGACAGTGTACACCTTGGACAAGTCGTCACCTCGTCTTGGGGCAAACACAGACAGACAGACAACCATTCACACACTTGGGCCAATTTAGAGTTGCCAGTCAACCTATCCTCAAGTGCATGTCTTTGGACGTGGCGGGAAGCCAGAGTACCCAGAAGGTATCCACGCAATCACAGGGAGAACATGCAAACTCCACACAGAAATGTGTGAGAATGGAACCCAATACCTTCTAATTATGAGGTATTAGCACTAACCACTGTGCCACATTGTGTGTAAATAACTACAAGAGTACACTTAAAGGGGCTATTTGCAAAATTTACACTAATGCAATTGTCATACAAATTTGTTCTGTTAAACTATTAATTGTATCGTTAGCTAGTGTTCTTGTTATATTTTTTGCTTTCAAAAATGTTACTGTAATTAAGTTGCAAACAACACCTTTAACTCACTAGTTGTGTTACAAAAGCGGTCAGACAGAATAATTCAGAACACTCAAAGCCTAGATTTATTGAATAAAAAAGTGTGAAATTTAATAATTTACTCCAATATTATTCATCTTTTTATATGAATAAAAACATATTTAACTATTTTTTGAGAAATGTATTATATATGGAGTTAGGTTGAGAAAAGGAAGTGAATTAAATGTGTTACTAATTGCTACGAAATAGAAAAATGGTAGAATTAAATCAATTCTGCTTCTTCCTACTCCTTTTTGGACATGCTGTAAAGAGAAATTGGAAATATGTGATGTGTCATAATGTCACCAGGTAGCCCATAAGGACCAGATGAGTAGCCCGCTGGCCTGTTCTAAAAATAGCTCAAGTGAGCCAGTGAGCTGCCTCTATTTTTGAAATTGTATTTATTTACTAGCAAGCTGGTCTCGCTTTGCTCGACATTTTTAATTCTAAGAGAGACAAAACTCAAATAGAATTTGAAAATCCAAGAAAAGATTTTAAAGACCAGGTCTTCACTTGTTTAAATAAATTCATTAATTTTTTTACTTTGCTTCTTATAACTTTCAGAAAGACAATTTTAAGGGAAAAAAAATACAACCTTAAAAATGATTTTAGGATTTTTAAACACAACCTTTTTACCTTTTAAGTTCCTTCCTCCTCTTTCCTGACAATTTAAACCATCCATCCATCCATTTCCTACCGCTTATTCCCTTTTGGGGTCGCGGGGGGCGCTGGCGCCTATCTCAGCTACAGTCGGGCGGAAGACGGTGTACACCCTGGCCAACACAGATAGACAGACAACATTCACACTCACATTCACACACTAAGGCCAATTTAGTGTTGCCAATCAACCTATCCCAGGTGCATGTCTTTGGAAGTGGGAGGAAGCCGGAGTACCCAGAGGGAACCCACGCATTCACGGGGAGAACATGCAAACTCCACACAGAAAGATCCCGAGCCTGGGATTGAATCCAGGACTGCAGGACCTTCGTATTGTGAGGCAGACGCACTAACCCCTCTTCCATCGTGAAGCCAATTTAAATCAATGTTCAAGTAAATTTATTTTTTCATTGTAAAGAATAATAAATACATTTTAATTTAATTCTTAATTTTGCCTTCTGTTTTTCGACGAAGAATATTTGTGGAATATTTCTTCAAACTTATTATGATTAAAATTCAAAAACATATTCTGGCAAATTTACAAAATCTGTAGAATAATATTTAAATCTTATTTCAAAGTCTTTTGAATTTCTTTTAACATTTTTGTTCTGAAAAATCTAGAATAAATAATTATTTGTCTTTGTTAGAAATATAGCTTGGTCCAATTTGTTATATATTCTGACAAAGTGCAGATTGGATTTTAACCTATTTAAAACATGTCATCAAAAATATATATTTATTGTGAGAAATCATTAAGATGATCAGTGTTTCCACAAAGATAAATATCATTATTATCAATAATAACATAGAGTTAAAGGTAAATTGAGCAAATTGGCGATTTCTGGCAATTCATTTAAGTGTGTATCAAACTGGTAGCCCTTCGCATTAATCAGTACCCAAGAAGTAGCTCTTGGTTTCAAAAAGGTTGGTGACCCCTGACTTAAAGGCCTACTGAAACCCACTACTACCCACCACGCAGTCTGATAGTTTATATATCAATGATGAAATATTAACATTGCAACACATGCCAATACGGCCTTTTTAGTTTACTAAATTACAATTTTAAATTTCCCGGGAGTTTCGTCTTCGAAACGTCGTGTAATGATGACGTGTACGTAAGACGTCACGGGTTTTTAGGAAGTATGAGCGCTGCGCACACACACAGCTAAATGTCGTCTGCTTTAACGGCATAATTATACAGTTTTTTGGACATCCGTGTTGCTGAATCTTTTGCAATTTGTTCAATTAAAATTGGAGAAGTCACAGTACAAAGATGGAGTTGGGAAGCTTTAGCCTTTAGCCACATAAACACACGGTGATTCCTTGTTTAAAATTGCTGGAGGTGAAACTTTCCTATGGATCAGAGCGCGGTCAAGAGAACATGGATCCCTACCACATGTCAACCAGCAGGTTTTGGTCAGAAATTTGTGGTTAAAAAGTCAGTTCTTACCGGAGAAAAGCTGAGCTTGTGCCGTCCATAGCTGCCGTCGACTCCCCTGAGACCTTGGCGTCAAGACACCCGTGGAGACACCCTTCCGACTATCAGGTAATATTAAAGGCCTACTGAAATGAAATTTTCTTATTTAAACGGGGATAGCAGGTCCATTATATGTGTCATACTTGATCATTTCGCGATATTGCTATATTTTTGCTGAAAGGATTTAGTAGAGAACATCAACGATAAAGTTCGCAACTTAAGGTGCTAAGAGATATGCCCTGCCTCTACCTGAAGTCGCAGACGATGACGTCACATGTTGATGGCTCCTCACATATTCACATTGTTTATAATGGGAGCCGCCAACAAAAAGTGCTATTCGGATTGAGAAAACGACAATTTCCCCATTAATTTGAGCGAGGATGAAAGATTCGTGTTTAAGGATAGCAACGGACTAGAAAAAAAAAACTATTAAAAAAAAAAGAAGCAATTGCAATCGCGTTGCATTGAGACGGATTCATATGTTTTTAGACACATTTACAAGGATAATTCTGGGAAATCCCTTATCTTTCTATTGTGTTGCTAGTGTTTTAGTGAGTTTGACAGTACCTGATAGTCAGAAGTGTACGTCCACGGCAGGGTGTTGACGCGCAGTGTCTCAGGGAAGTCGACGGCAACTGTACGGGATGCGCAAGCTCAGCTGATATCTGGTAAGAGGCGACTTTTTAACCACAATTTTCTCACTGAAAACTGCTGGTTGACAAGTGGTCGGGATCCATGCCCGCTGTGATCCATAAGAAAGTTTCAACTCCGTGAATTTTAAAGAAGGAATCACCGTGTGTTTGTGTGGCTAAAGGCTAAAGCTTACCAACTCCATTGTTCTACTGTGACTTCTCCAATATTAATTGGACAAATTGCAAAAGATTCAGCAACACAGATCTCCAAAACACTGTGTAATTATGCCGTTAAAGCAGACGACATTTAGCTGTGTGTGTGCGCAGCGCTCATATTCGTAACAGCCCATGACATCACGCGTACACGTCATCATTACACGACGTTTTCAAGAAAAAAGTCCCGGGAAATTTAAAATTGCCGTATTGGCATGTGTTGCAATTTTAATATTTCATCATTGATATATAAACTATCAGACTGCGTGGTGGGTAGTAGTGGGTTTCAGTAGGCCTTTAAACTCATTAAAACACTAGCAACACAGTAGAAAGATAAGTGATTTCCCAGAATTAACCTAGTAAATGTGTCTAAAAACATTGGAATACGTCCCAATGCAATCGCGTTTTTTTTTTTTACTTTTTTTTTTTTTTCCCAGTCCGTCCTTTCAATATCCTCAAACACGAATCTTTCATCCTCGCTCAAATTAATGGGGAAATTGTCGTTTTCTCGGTCCGAATAGCACTTTTTGTTGGAGGCTCCCATTAAAAACAATGTGAATATGTGAGGAGCCATCAATCATGTGACGTCATCGTCTGCGACTTTCGGTAGTGTTCAGGGTATTTCTCTTATCACCGAAAGTTGCTAACTTTATCGTGGATGTTCTCTACCTAGTCCTTACAGCAAAAATATGGTAATATCGCGAAATGATCAAGTATGACACATGGAATGGACCTGCTATCCCCGTTTAAATAAGAAAATCTAATTTCAGTAGGCCTTTAAACCATGAACCATAATTGTATTGTTTGTTACTTCTTTATGCCCTATTCTTATAGATTTTGTGTTCAATTTCAGGAAACAAACAAACAAACACAAAATAATGTTTCATGCATTCCGTCAAGCGTAGACGATGTTGCTTTGCCGTAGTGCACTCTGGGTAGTGGGCTGACAGTGACGCCAAAGATGGCTGCTTACCTCAGGCTTCGTAGGGATCCCTTAGCTGGAAGCTTATGAATGAAGTTTTTATTTGTAAATTGCCTCTAACTGCACGTGTAAATTGCAACAGTCGTGTCGACCAATCTGTGGATGACTTGACACAGTAATTTGCCGCATCCCAATTCCAAACAAGTGAGGTTAAAGTCTCGTATGAATTCCGACGCGAAGGAGGACTGTGAGTGTGCGCCACCACAGGCCGACATTAGCCCAGCAGGAGGAGCTGACAGGTGGGTTCGCTGCTAGGAAAGTGTCGGGGATGCCGACATGCTAGCTGTAAGCTGTAGCAGGCTAGTTTGGTAGAAAGGAATGTTCTGTTTTCCCCCTTATTTGCACACTTCTAATGCACGTTTTATCTGGTGCCAATATAAATGTATAACTACGCGTAACCTAACCATTGCTAGATTAATGCTTATTCTTAATAATCAATACAGTCGTTAGGACCGTTTTTGCTACATCAGCTTGCTAATCAGGGGTCAGGATGACACCTAAATTACAGTTATCCAGCTTATTTTGTCCCATTGACCACCTACTATCACGTCTTCGTTTTCTGTCTGATGTCTTTTAAAATTATTTTTTTAATGAATTAAAGCATGTATACTGTATTCCAGTTTAGCCAAAGGCTAATGTTGGAATCGGACGGCTCGCGATTGCACTTGGACACTTTTAAAGTGATGCTTATAAGATGCAATACAGTTACCCGAATTGATATTAAGATTAAATATTAAACTGAATCAAGATTAAACAATATTTATTACTGTGTATGTTGTGTTTATAACACATGGGCGTCTTTTATTAATCTGTTTCTATGTATCTTTTTTGTGTTCTACCAGAGAAAACGACGAGCTTGAAGTAGAAAACCCAGAAGCAAGCCGAATGTATGTAATTTTCCCAAACATTTACATAATGTATGCATTCAGTAGGTGGGAATGCTACTAAAAATGAGTGTAATTTTCTTTTTCTGAAGTGTCTATTTTTTAGATGAAACCTTATAACCTATAATACAAACACGATGTTGATATTGATTTTGAATTTTAGAGTGGATTAGTATGTTATCTCACATCCAGCTGGAATGGGTATAGTTGCTAATTCTATCGCATGTAATGTTTAATGCTATTGTTATTGTCCCAATTTAAAGGCCTACTGAAATGAGATTTTATTATTTAAACAGGGATAGCAGGTCCATTCTATGTGTCATACTTGATCATTTCGCGATATTTTTGATGAAAGGATTTAGTAGAGAAAATTGACAATAAAGTTCACAACTTTTGGTCGCTCTTAAAAAAGTCCTGCCCGGACTCCTCACATCCACCCATTGATTGCAATCGTGGACGCCAGCAGCGCAAGCGATTCTGACCGAGAAAGCGACAATTTCCCCATTAACTTGAGCGAGGTTGAAAGATTCGCGTTTGAGGATATTGATAGCGACGGACTAGAAAAAAAAAAAAAGAAAAAAAAAGCGACAGCTCCGGGCGACGGCAGTGTAAGTGTTTCAGATGTAATTAGACACATGTACTAGGCTAATTCTGGAAGATCCCTTATCTGCTTATTGTTTTAATAGTGTTTTAGTGAGATTTTAAAGATTGTAAAGTAAAGATTGTTAAGACATACCTCGAGGTCGGATTGCTGCGTTGAACACACTGTGTCTCAGAGAGAAGCCGAAGAGCCAAGCTCACAGCTGCTGCAGAACGACGAATAACCCACGGATGTCTTCAGTAAGATATATATCACAATTTCCCCATCCAAAAACATGCTGGTTGACGTAGAGAAAACATGTTCGCTTGACCGCTCTGCTTTCACAACAAACAAAGAAACGCCGGCTGGGTCTCGTTGCTAAAGACAGCTAGAATCCACCACTTTCCACCAACAGCATTGTTCTTTATAGTCTCCATTATTAAATTGACAAATTGCAAAAGATTCAGCAACACAGATGTCCAAAATACTGTATAATTATGCGGTTAAAGCAGACGACTTTTAGCTTTGTGTGTGCGCAATGCTAATATTTCCTCACAGTCCGTGACGTCACGGGTATACGTCATCATTCCGCGACGTTTTCAACAAGAAACTCCCGGGAAATTTAAAATTGCAATTTAGTAAACTAAAAAGGCCGTATTGGCATGTGTTGCAATGTTAATATTTCATCATTGATATATAAACTATCAGACTGCGTGGTCGGTAGTAGTGGGTTTCAGCAGGCCATTAAGGCATTTATGTACACGAATACAAATGATTGGGACATTTTTGGTAGACATACATTTATTTTTCTCAACTTGTCCAGGGGGCAGCTGGGATAGGCTCCAGCTATCCAGTTCTAGGAAGAGTCCTGGTGGTTGTAAACTTCTTCCATTTACAGATGATGGAGGCCACTGTGTTCATTAGGACCTTCAAAGCAGCAAATATTTTTCTGTAGCCTTCCTCAAATTTGTGCTTTTGAGACAATCCTATGTTGTAGGTGCACAGACAATTCGTTACCTGCTGTCATGCACATTTTGTCCATTAACCCCCCACCCTCCACAACCCCAATAAGGACAAGCGGTAGAAAATGTATGTATGTATGTATGTATGTATATTTATATTACGAAATATTACATTTTCAATGACCTCTACATTGACATCACATGTGTGGTCAGTGCTTCTGACCACACAAGTGATCTGCAAGAAAGGCTGATGCAGTTCTGGCAAGGTACATGAAAAAAACACTTTAGAGCTCCTGCTTGCAGCTTAAGCTAACAACACCAATGGCATCACTTCGCTGCCGAGCGACCATTAGCATGACAAGAAGTCATCGATTGAGCATTACCAAAAGTGGAACTGGACTTAACGGGGAACTGCACTTTTTTTGAAATTTTGCCCATCGTTCACAATCATCATGAAATACATGATGACGGATGTTTTTTTTATGTTATTATAATTTTTTTTATGCATTTTAAATATTTAATCAATTCGATCAGAATTTCGCCAACAAGTAGGCCTGTGGTAGCCGTTCAGTTTTGCCTATAAAGCCCCTAAAAACACATCCAAACACCTCCATTAGGGTTTAATATACATGATGTTAGTATATATGTAATGTAGTAACGAGAAAGCAGCAGACCACTCGATGATGTAAACAATGGTACACAGTAAGTTATCATGTCACCGCTATAAATTGTCTGTTTTAAAGCTTTTAAATACAATATCACTAATACTCAGTTATTATTCAAATCACGAAATGTAAATGGAGTATTGTTGGAGCTTTTTGAATGGTTATCGGATTTTATGTGAGAAGCCCTTTATTTAGTTTTTTTTAATATTTAGAATGCATTGTTTTTTAAATCCATCCATCGTCATGTCTTTCATAATGATTGTGAACGATCGGCAAAATAACTATAAACAAGTGCAATTCCCCTTTAAAAGTGTTAATAGGAACTCTACAAAACTACGTAAATGAGGTACAAAGCAATGTCAATAATCTCCATGAACACGTTATCAATTGTGTACAAAAATATGTTGCAAATCTCCAAGAACAGATTATTAGAGAGAGAAAAGAAAATTGTGATCATATGATCATATGATGGAAAGTTCAGAGAAGGAATGAAGATTTTCAGTGAAGACATTAAAACAAGAGGTGGAGTAGCTGAAAGAGGAGAATGCAACATTGCGCCAACAGTTGAATCCTAAGCAGCAAGATAACATCCATTGGGACCACAGCAGTGTTGTGGACAACATTAAAATGGAGATAGAAGCATGTGACAAAAGTTGCAACTAAAAAACATTGAATTAAAGAACTTCAAGGTGGAGATGGCTGCATTGAGACAACAGCTACAGCAGACAAGAAGAGATCACCAATCTGGGGAATATCAATGTTTTGGAAAACATCAATGAGGAAATGGATCAGTTTACACGACAGAATGACATTATTATTGCAGGGATATGCATCAAACCTCAATCTTACACAAGAGCAGTTGACATCAAAAAAAGAAATAGACGACATGGACGCTGCTTCAACTGAGCAGCAAGTGGTCAACATTCTGCAATCAAAGTAAATTGATGTTGTTATTAACACCACGCCAGTCATCATTTTGAAGCTTGCCAACAGGAAATCCAAAATAGCATTACTGACACAGGGAAAAAAGCTGAAGGGTACATGAACGAACCCCTCACTAAACGCAATGCTGAAATCGCCAAGAAAGCTAAGGCTTAAAGAAATGGGGAAAATTCGGGCAACTTGAAGCACCAACTGCAAAATCTACATCAAAATGAATAATGCCAGATAGTTGTTAAGGGCATCAAGGATCTGGAAATATATTGAAACTCCCAGAGCAACCCAAAATAACAATGATATTGGAGTCTGACGGGAAACAAATATCAACAATAAACTACAAAATTACAACACTCCAAGGGATTACCAAACAAGAAGATCTGTACTCAGGTGCACTTTCATCTACACTCATGAACATTCATTGAGCAACAAAAAATATTGCTGAACAGGAATATATGGAAATGAAATTTTCAGGCGTATAGATAACAATAGTCCAGAGTTAGAGGAGGTTATAGATCAACATATACAATTTTTTTCTTTCATTCCTCCGATAATTGTTTTTATTATGCAGACGAGCAATATAATGAAAACATTAAAATTGACAACATACTGTCGATTATTAATTTCAACAGCAGAAGTTTGTATGCACTCTATAACAATTTGAAGCATTTTTGGAACAAACAAAGTGATAGTTATGTCAGAATCATGGATAGATGCTAAAAAAGGAAGGGATTTTGACCTGAAAGAACACAAACTAAATTATATCCACAGAACCAACAAAAAGGGTTGTGTGATGAAGAACTTAAACTACAAAGTGGTAAAAAAAATATGTCATTAGCTATTGATATCTTAGAATGTCTAACCATTGAAATCATCATCATCATGTTTAATCCGCAGCTTTCACGTTGAATACAATGGATCGCCATTTCTCTCGATCTTGTGCCTTTCTGACGCATTCACAATTGGTCCGCACTCTTCCTCTCTTTCCATGCATCTTTCATTTTAATAGCTGTCTATGTATACCGTCTTTCCTGATTACCTGGCCCAAATATTTAGGTTTCCGTGTTTTAATTGTATTTAGTAGTAGTTTATTAAAATTAATTGTTTTTAAGATGTTTGTTTTAAAATCTGTCCACAGTATTTTTAGCATTCTTCTGAGCTCAAATGCTTCCAATTTATTTGATAACGGTTTAGTTATGGTCCATGTCACAGATGCATACTGTAGGGTAGAGCACACATAACATTTCAGCATTCCTTTCATTGTTTCAATATTACATTTTTGTGATGTTAGTAGTTTTGATTAATTTTCATATGATTTCCTAGCTATTTCAATTATTAATAAACGACTTTATAGACACAATGTATAGCCTGAGTTTATATCCTAAAATCTCAAGGCCAAGCAGAATCTCATGACACAGTCCCACACTTATTGATAATATTTTTACTAATGATTCCAAATGCAGCTGAAATAGGCTCCAGGAACCCTAAAAGGGACACACAGTAGAAAATGAATGGATGGATGGATTTTGATAATAATACCACAAGTGGTGTTAACGGTGATTATCTGCCAGTAGAGGTGGGGGCAATAATCGATTTTTAGATGCATCACTATTCAACATGAACAATTATAAAATCGATTAGTAGACATTTATAATCTACTTTTATTTATTGTAAATAAAGTAATGCAAACAGTTCTAAAATTTGGCTGACTGCTGCGAGCTGGCTACCTGAAAGATCCGACTAGCTACTTTATTATAGGGCACTTATATCCAGTTTTGCACACATTTCCATTAATTTTATAAATGTGATGGAACTTTTTTTAAATTAAAAATTATTATTTTTTTAAAGTTGCAAGTGATATACATGTATTTAGTTAAACAAAAAGAAATGTAATGCTGCCTGAATACAAATAAACTAAAGATGTATCAATAATCGATTTTTGATTGAATTGTAGCTCTTGAATCGTCATCGTAATCAAATTGTGAGGTGTCAAAGATTCCCACCTCTATTTGCCAGTCTTAATAATCTATGACGGAAACTGCAAGAATAGGAACATTGATGACTAAAAGACATTTCGAATAATATGCACTGAACAAAGTATGACAGTTTTCAAGAATGATATGAGAGATCAAAGTTGGGACAATGTATACATTGAAAATTATGTAGATGATGCATACGTTATTTTAAAATAATTATTTCATGATGCTTTATGGCAAACATTGTCCATTGAAGCAAGAAGCAAAAGAAAGACAATCAACCATGAATGACAAAGGGACTGAAAAATGCTTGCTACAAAAATAATACATTACATTTATACAACAAAACTTTACATAGACAGAAAACAAGTAAAAACTGTAGAAGCACAAGCTAACTGCCATACTATGAACACATAGGAAATAATATTACAGTCGGTTACTAGACCGGAACAAAAACAATATGAGAGCATTCTAAATAGCATTATTAAAAATGTGCTAAGAAGGATTATCCTAAATACTTCTCAGACGGAAATGTAAAAAGTGACAATATGAACAAAGTAGTTGAAAGCTTCAATAAGTACTTTGTAAACGTTGGACGGAATCTGGAGGAAAATATTCCAGATCCGGAGTCAGTTAAGGACATGAATGACACTATAGACAGGAATCCCAACTCGATGTTCTTCGAAGGTATGACAAAAAAGGAAATAATTGATATGGTGAAAAAATTTAAATCCAAGACCTCAAATGATTGTAATGCAATTGACATGGAAATGATAAATAGGGTTATTCTGATTCTTGAAGATCAATGACCTCTTTCCCCTGCGCCTTATCATAGAGAAGTGTTCTTCTGCTACCTAAGCCAGCTCTCCCCTGCACCACTGTTCCCACCAACACCCTTTGCCGTAGCCTTGACTCTGCGACATCCACAGCCTCGGCAGCTCTCCACTTCCGCCCCGTCCTGACTTCAATCCCAGCCTGGGCAACCTTTGGGGTCACTGGACTCCCAATATTGTAGGAGCTCCCTGGACCGCGTCACCATGAACTCCTCGCTCAGGCTGCTGATGGGGAGCTCCAGCTTGTTTTTCTGCCTGTATAGAGAAATGCTGCTATGGCTTCACGGCAGTCCCAGCCACCTGCACAGGAACCTACTAACTCTCATCTCAAACCCGTCCACCGTTGAAATGGGGACTTCGTACACCCATGAGGGGCCAGAGGATCAAAAGAAGAATCCCGTGCTGGTAAATACAGTCCTTGAACTTGCCAGGAAGGCCAGACTTGTCCACCACGGCCAGCCAGGTCTCCAGGTCTTGGTTGGACGCTTTTGTGGAGGCTGCGTATCTCAGGCTGAAATTGAACACCTTTCCCAAGCTCTTCACAGGTTCCTCGGTGAGGGATGGTATTTTGGTGGTGCCAAGTGAGAAGCAGAACTTGCAGTAACCTTCCAGGAAATCACTTCCTGAAAGCCACTCAGGATCCACCTGCAGCCTGGGACAGATGTAGTGGTCACTGTCAGGTTGTCCATGAAAGCTCGAATTGGTGGCTGTCGGACTCAAGACCTAGAGAGGGGCCCTCTACACTGAACTTCCTCAGATTTCACCAGCATGTTCAAGGCGAGTGCAAAGAGGATGACTGAGATTGTACAGCCAGTGATGATCCGTTTTTCGAGCCTGTGCCAGTCGGAGGTTGTTGTTCCCAAGGAAACTCTCAGATGGAAGTTGACATAGTAAAGGATGAGGTCTCTGAACATCTTTGGAATGTGATGCCGGTTCAGTTCCTCTTCGACCAGCTTGTGGGGTATGGATCCATAGGCATTTGCGAGGTCCAGCTACAGGACAGCCAAGTTCCTCTTGTTCTCCCTGGCTTCCCTGATGAGCTGAGTGACCACGCTGGTGTGGTCACTGACAACCAATATGGAGAAAGAGCCAACATTTCAACATCAATGGATTCCAAGATGGCGGCGCCCGAACGGGCTGCGTCCTCGCGGAGCTCCTGCTAAAGATGAAACATTTGGCAGAAATACCGGACAATTCCACAGACTTTATGGCTGGCTCACATCGTGGTCACTCCGTGATCACGTACGACCGCCAGACACTTCTGGATGTGGACATATCGGGCCGTTTTGGACTGATAGACGCGTGCGTGCTAAACATGCTAACTAGCATGGGAATACGTCGGCGGCTACATCCAGCGGCCTGTGAAGCAGGGGAGTATAGTAGCAGCGGGGGCCGTCTACGGAGCAGACGCCAGCGGTGTGATCGGAAACGCGGATGTCGAGCGGGGCTAAAAACAAAGCAGAAGGCTAATCCCCACAGAACACCACTTCCCTCCATCCTGCAGCCAGATTTAAATGGAAAATGCGAGACTACTGGTCTGGGTAAGGAGTCAGTTAAATTAGAACAAGTTTTTTCAGCTTTGAGTGTTTCAGAGTTGGACATGTGTTCTACCGAGGTGGCTAACTATGATGCGTGCAGTTTATCAAAGCAACAAACAAACAATCGGAAAATCCCCGTCACTGAGGTGGCTAACCATGATGCGTGCAGTTTATTAAAAGCAACAAACAATCGGAAAATTCCTGTCGTATCAATTCCTAGATATGGTCGTAACTATACTAAATGCACTGGGCATAATAAACACAACATTATTAATATTGCTACTACGGATAATTTGATCAAAAACTCCCTAAAACAGCCCACTACCTATAATATAGGTTTTTTAAACATAAGATCATTGTCTCCCAAAACGTTATAAGTTAATGATATTATCAGAGACAACAATCTTAACGTCATCGGTCTCAGCGAAACCTGGCTTAAACCAAACGACTTTTTTGCGCTAAATGAGGCATGTCCTCCTAACTTTACACATGCGCATATTGCCCGTCCGCTTAAAAGGGGTGGGGGGGTCGCACTAATATACAACGAAAACTTTAACCTTAGTCCTAACATAAATAATAAATATAAATCGTTTGAGGTGCTTACTATGAAGTCTGTCACACCGCTGCCTCTACACCTGGCTGTTATCTACCGCCCCCCAGGGCCCTATTCGGACTTTATCAATGAATTCTCAGAGTTCGTTGCTGATCTTGTGACACACGCCGATAATATAATCATAATGGGGGACTTTAATATCCATATGAATACCCCATCGGACCCACCGTGCGTAGCGCTCCAGACTGTAATTGATAGCTGTGGTCTCACACAAATAATAAATGAACCCACGCATCGCAACGGTAATACGATAGATCTAGTGCTTGTCAGGGGTATCACCGTCTCCAAAGTTACGATACTCCCGTATACTAAAGTATTGTCCGATCATTACCTTATAAAATTCGAGGTTCAGACGCATGTTCGTCAAACTAATAATAATAATAACTGCTATAGCAGCCGCAACATTAATATGGCCACAACGACAACTCTTGCTGACCTACTGCCCTCGGTTATGGCACCATTCCCAAAGTATGTGGGCTCTATTGATAACCTCACTAACAACTTTAACGACACCCTGCGCGAAACCATTGATAACATAGCACCGCTAAAGTTAAAAAAGGCTCCAAAAAAGCGCACCCCGTGGTTTACAGAAGAAACTAGAGCTCAGAAATTATTATGCAGAAAGCTTGAACGCAAATGGCGCACGACTAAACTTGAGGTGCACCATCAAGCATGGAGTGATGGTTTATTAACTTATAAACGGATGCTTACCTCAGCTAAAGCTAAATATTACTCAAATCTCATCCACCGTAATAAAAACGATCCTAAATTTTTGTTTAGTACGGTAGCATCGCTAACCCAACAAGGGACCCCTTCCAGTAGCTCAACCCACTCAGCTGATGACTTTATGCAATTCTTTAGTAAGAAAATTGAAGTCATTAGAAAGGAGATTAAAGACAATGCGTCCCAGCTACAACGGGGTTCTATTAACACTGATACGATGGTATATACGGCGGATACTGCCCTCCAAAATAGTTTCTCTCGTTTTGAGGAAATAACATTAGAGGAATTGTTACAACGTGTAAATGGAATAAAACAGACAACATGCTTACTTGACCCTCTTCCTGGGAAACTGATCAAGGAGCTCTTTGTATTATTAGGTCCATCAGTGCTAAATATTATAAACTTATCACTCTCCTCGGGCACTGTTCCCCTAGCATTCAAAAAAGCGGTTATTCATCCTCTTCTTAAAAGACCTAACCTCGATCCTGACCTCATGGTAAACTACCGACCGGTGTCTCACCTTCCCTTTATTTCAAAAATCCTTGAAAAAATTGTTGCGGAGCAGTTAAATGAACACTTAGCGTCTAACAATCTATGTGAAACCTTTCAATCCGGTTTCAGAGCAAATGACTCCACGGAGACAGCCCTCGCAAAAATGACTAATGATCTATTGCTAACGATGGATTCTGATGAGTCATCTATGTTGCTGCTCCTCGATCTTAGCGCTGCTTTCGATACCGTTGATCATAATATTTTATTAGAACGTATCAAAACACGATTTGGTATGTCAGACTTAGCCCTGTCTTGGTTTAACTCTTATCTTACTGATAGGATGCAGTGTGTCTCCCATAACAATGTGACCTCGGACTACGTTAAGGTAACGTGTGGAGTTCCCCAGGGTTCGGTCCTTGGCCCTGCACTCTTCAGCATCTACATGCTGCCGCT
Organism: Nerophis ophidion; assembly: GCF_033978795.1. Classification (NCBI taxonomy): domain Eukaryota; kingdom Metazoa; phylum Chordata; class Actinopteri; order Syngnathiformes; family Syngnathidae; genus Nerophis; species Nerophis ophidion. Next base: position 38,560,843 of record NC_084616.1, on the reverse strand, counting down.
AGGTGACATCATACGCAAATACGGTGTTAGCTTTCACTGTTATGCTGATGACACCCAACTCTACATGCCCCTAAAGCTGACCAACACGCCGGATTGTAGTCAGCTGGAGGCGTGTCTTAATGAAATTAAACAATGGATGTCCGCTAATTTTTTGCAACTTAACGGCAAAAAAACGGAAATGCTGATTATCGGTCCTGCTAGACACCGACCTCTATTTAATAATACAACTTTAACATTTGACAACCAAATAATAAAACAAGGGGACTCGGTAAAAAATCTGGGTATTATCTTCGACCCAACTCTCTCCTTTGAGGCACACATTAAAAGCGTTACTAAAACGGCTTTCTTTCATCTCCGTAATATCGCTAAAATTCGCTCCATTCTGTCCACTAAAGACGCTGAGATCATTATCCATGCGTTTGTTACGTCTCGCCTCGACTACTGTAATGTATTATTTTCGGGTCTCCCCATGTCTAGCATTAAAAGATTACAGTTGGTACAAAATGCGGCTGCTAGACTTTTGACAAGAACAAGAAAGTTTGATCACATTACGCCTGTACTGGCTCACCTGCACTGGCTTCCTGTGCACTTAAGATGTGACTTTAAGGTTTTACTACTTACGTATAAAATACTACACGGTCTAGCGCCATCCTATCTTGCCGATTGTATTGTACCATATGTCCCGGCAAGAAATCTGCGTTCAAAGGACTCCGGCTTATTAGTGATTCCCAAAGCCCAAAAAAAGTCTGCGGGCTATAGAGCGTTTTCCGTTCGGGCTCCAGTACTCTGGAATGCCCTCCCGGTAACAGTTCGAGATGCCACCTCAGTAGAAGCATTTAAGTCTCACCTTACAACTCATTTGTATACTCTAGCCTTTAAATAGACTCCCTTTTTAGACCAGTTGATCTGCTGTTTCTTTTCTTTTTCTTCTATGTCCCACTCTCCCCTGTGGAGGGGGTCCGGTCCGATCCGTTGGCCATGTACTGCTTGCCTGTGTATCGGCTGGGGACATCTCTGCGCTGCTGATCCGCCTCCGCTTGGGATGGTTTCCTGCTGGCTCCGCTGTGAACGGGACTCTCGCTGCTGTGTTGGATCCGCTTTGGACTGGACTCTCGCGACTGTGTTGGATCCATTGTGGATTGAACTTTCACAGTATCATGTTAGACCCGCTCGACATCCATTGCTTTCCTCCTCTCTAAGGTTCTCATAGTCATTATTGTCACCGACGTCCCACTGGGTCATTATTGTCACCGATGTCCCACTGGGTGTGAGTTTTCCTTGCCCTTATGTGGGCCTACCGAGGATGTCGTGGTGGTTTGTGCAGCCCTTTGAGACACTAGTGATTTAGGGCTATATAAGTAAACATTGATTGATTGATTGATTGATTAATCGATATCACGGAAAAGATTACCAACTAAATAGATATCAACAATTCTGCTGCTGCAGTATTTATGAATTTAGCAAAAACATTTGACACAATCAATATTTAAATCCAATTAGAACAGTATTGCATCAAAGGGTTATTAGTATTGAACTGGGTAGGAAGCCACTTAACCAAAAGGAAGCAATACGGGAAAATAGGACAACAAATTACTGAGCTGAAAATATCTTGTGGAATACCTCAAAGATCAATACTGGGACCAAAATTGTTCCATCCTAATATAATTGACATTTCTAAAGTTACAAAGGATTTAAGTTTATTTGTAAAGTATTATTTACAGATGACAGGACTGTGTTTTGTTCAGGAGAGAACACACCGAAGCTAATACAAATAACAGAAGAAATTAACAAATTAAAAAGATGGTTTGACAAACACAAACTATTGTTGAATCTTAGTAAAACAAAAATAATGCTATTCGGTCACAGTAAAAGGGAAAGTGAAGCACTAATACAAATAGAAAGGATGATAAAATGTATTAGAAAGCTCATGTAAAAAATATATAACAAAGTAGAAAGAAACACATCAATAATTAATAAGGCAAACTGTGTTCTGGAACTAAAATCAATCCATATTCTATACTGCTCACAAGTGTTACCATATCTGAGGTATTTGAAGATATATGGGAAAACAACTACAAATGTGTGCTTCATTCACAAACAGTGTTACAAAAAATGGAATTAAATAATGCATTATGTCGGATATAGAGAACATACTAATCCTTTTTTTATTTAATCAACATTGAAATTCAAAGACTTGGAGTATTTGCAAACAGTTAAGATTATATACAAAGCAAACTATAACTTGCTATTGAAGAATGTACAGCATTTGTTCTCAACCAACGGGAAGAAACAACGCTGGAAGAAAATCTATTTCAAAACATTTGTATGTACGTACAACACTTTAGACCTTTAGCATATCCAAATGTGGAATTAAATTATGGAATGGATTAAGCAGTGAAATCAAACAAAGCATTAATATGATACATTTTAATAGACTGTTCAAACTACAAGTTTTCAGGAAGGATTAAAGGGGAACATTATCACAATTTCAAAAGGATTAAAACCAATAAAAATCAGTTCCCAGTGGCTTATTTTATTTTTTGAGGTTTTTTTCAAAATTTTACCCGTCCCGGAATATCCCTAAAAAAAGCTTCAAAGTGCCTTTTTTTCACTCTCTCGAAGCCACTGTTCATTTTCCTGTGACGTCATACAGTGCTGCCAATACAAACAAACAATTGCGGATACCAAAGCAAGATATAGCGACATTAGCTCGGATTCATACTTGGATTTCAGCGGTTTAAGCGATTCAACAGATTACGCATGTATTGAAACGGCTGGTTGGAGTATGGCGGCAGATAGCGAAAACGAAATTGAAGAAGAAACTGAAGCTATTGAGCGAATAGATATTGATGCTATTCGGCCATGTATGCGTTAGCATCGCCGGTAAAATGTGCAGACACTCCGGCACATTCGATGGGGGTCTGGCGGCAGATTTCTTTGACTTTATCATTGGAAATGCATCTGCTTTGAGTGTCACAGGATATCCACACAATCTTGCCATCTCTGTAGTAGCATAGCTTTCGTCGGTAAAGTGTGCGGAACAAAAGACTTGACCATTTCGTCGGCTTTCCCCACACCCTTGTATTTTGAACAAATTTCTTGCCACTTTCGCATCTTTCAACTTGAATCCCTCCCTGTTAGTGTTGTTACACCCTCCGACAACACACCGACGAGGCACGAAGTCTCCAAGGTTCCAGAAAATAGTCGAAAAAACGGAAAAGAACAGAGCTGAGAGCCGGTGTTTGTAATGTGTTTGAGAAAATGAAAATGGCGGCTTTATTACCTAGGTGACGTCACGTTCTGACGTCATCGCACCAAGAGCGATAAACAGAAAGGCTTTTAATTCACCAAAATTCACCCATTTAGAGTTCGGAAATCGGTTAAAAAAATATATGGTCTTTTTTCTGCAACATCAAGGTATATATTGACACTTACATAGTTCTGGTGATAATGTTCCCCTTTAAATAAACTCCGCTTCTTCCTGCTCCTTTTCGGACGTGCTGTATTGAAACAACTGCAAATATGTAATGCTTTACATTGTAATTGTATTGTATGCATGTTCAAAATAAACTAAAACTGAACATTATCTTAAAAATTAACACACAATTACACAGAGCCCAGGAAACATTGTAATTGCCTGTGTAATAAGGCACACGCACGGTGAGTTCATTTGGTCTTCAGATCGCAGGACATGCAATGTGACTATGTGAGACGTACTGTATATTGTGATGACGATGCCCAAACAATATATTTTGCAGCCCTACTGGTAGGTATAATGGTTGGTCAATTGTCACTGTCTGTTTTGTTGTCATCATCAAAGTCACATTCAAACCATCCTAAATTTCATGAATAAGATCAGACCTTCATGTTCTAATTGCAAACCATTTCACACTAAACTTGCAAAATGTTTTGCTTTTACTCTTTTGTTACTGTAAGCAGGAAGCGAGCAGCTGCCAAGCATCTAATAGAGCGCTATTACCACCAGTTAACTGAGGGCTGTGGGAATGAATCGTGCTCCAACCCATGGTGTGCCTCATCGAATGGCTTCCATCGCATGGACAACAATGCGGCAGCAGTCAAAGCCCTCGAGCTCTACAAGGTCAATGCAAAACTGTGCGACCCCCACCCCTCAAAGAAAGGTACGGCTTCGGCCTACTTGGAGAATAGCGCTCACTGCAACTTGCCGTGCAGCAATACCAAGACGAACAACAAGGATGTCCACTCTGTACGTGACAATTTCAAAGGTCAGTTAAGCAAGCATGTGTGACAAGGATAAAACCCTATTAACTCTTATGTAAATTTTGACGCACATTCAAGTTGGTTTTCTATTTTTTGTTTGTTTTGGATTGTTGATTTGTTGAAGGAAGTGTGTTACATGTGGATTGGAATCATCAAAGTTCTTTTTTTGAAGGGAAACTGCACACATTTGTGAATTTTAGCTCTGAAATGAAATGAGTTTATTTCGGTCATATAATCAACCATTTTGTGTGATAAATTTAACAGCACAGATTATACATACTAACAATCATACACGTACACACACACACAAAAAGAAGAATAATGACAGAAAAAGGAATAGTCTGAAGCCAAGGCTTATATTTGCCTATCCTATACATTCACTGAAAATTAGATTGCATGGAACATCAACGTTCAAAAAATCAACAGGATGAAAGTAATCGTTGCTATATTCTATAATTTTCCATTATTTTACCTTTCAAAGCTTTCTTAAATCTTAACAAAGAACTACGTCTTCAACTCATCACTTAGCTTGTTCCACCATTTAACTCCTAAAACTGAAATACATTTGTATTTTATACTCGTTCTTAATTTACATATTTCAAAAGTCAATATCCCCCGTAAATTATAGTTTTCGCCTCTGAATTTAAATATCTAAGAATACAAGATGGAAGCCTGTTGTTCTTTACTCAAAACACAATTTCCATTGTTTTTAAAAAACACAATATCTGAAAATTTTAACACATTAGAACTTGGATTCGCGGTTTCATCGGAGCACGCATTGTGTATTATTCTAACTACCCTTTTTTGAAGTTTGATAATTGGGTCTATGTTTGTTTTAGAAATATTTCCCCAAACTTCAACACAATATGTCTTTTCATATTATTGTATTCCATGTATTCTAATTTGTAATATACAACAAGTATAAGGTGGCTCACAATGTAGGTAATGTGATTTGCTTTATTCCGCCTATAGGTACTATAAAAAAACCCTAACAACATTTTTTACTCACACGCTGTAAGCATATATTTAATAGGACTGGACGATTATGGCAAAAATAATAATCACAAATATTTTTGATTAATTTTGTAATCACGATTAATAACACAATTTTTCATTAATTTGAAAACATCAGTATTTATTGTACCACCAAAACTGAATTTTAAATGTAGTTTAAAAAATGTATATCAATTAGTAACAAACTACAAAAAGTAAAATAATATTAGCGAAAACAATCATTTTAAATAACAATAACATTATAAAAACAATACATTTCAGTTTCTCCGTTGTAATTGTTTTTAAATCTGTGTTTTAAATTTTTCACAAATTTTGCCACCGTTGAGTGTGCTTTATGTGTCAAATACAATTTTATCAAATGTTTGTTGAAAAAAGCAAAAATCATCAGATTTATTGGTGCAATAGCTGGGTTGCAATCTTGTGAAGGAGAGCCCCATTAGGCTAATGTTTATATACCTAAATCAGTGCATTTTTGATAGTATTTTGAAAGGTTCAGAGGCAAATATATAAGCCATAATGAAACCAATATTTTAAATATGATGGAGTGGAACTTTACACCCTTAAAAAAAATATTTTTTGTAAGATTCAAACCATTTATCATCACCAGGACGTTGCTGTTCGCTACGACCTCACTTCATTGGTATTTAGAGGAACGAAAGATTAGAGGCACATCATGTCTTCACATCTGAATAGTCCAAAAAATATGCATTAATTGGTGAAATACAGGACTTATTTGTGCATCACTATAAGTAAATATTTTATTGCCGTAACGAATGCCATGCTGCTGTGATCGTGACGCTAATGAGAAAAAGCATACGTTTTTTTGCAGGTGATTTTCTGCTACAAATATTACTCTCATCAACAGTTCATGTCTGCAGTTTTTTCGGAGCAACCCCACCGTTACTCCGAAAGGGACAAGCGGTAGAAAATGAATTGATTGATGGATGGATGGATGTTCCTGTTGTTCAGCAATGTCTTTGAGCAATATCAACATTCAGCATATGCTGTTGAGCCTACGAGAGCTTTACTCATCTCGTTAACACAATTATGGATATTCTCTTGATGCGAACAGATATCACCAAAGACGTTATATTGTGGTCATTTGTGTCGAATAAAACATTTGTGTTTCCTGCAAAACAAGCAACTAAATTTTAGTTATGAAAATGAAGAAAAATAATACATTGGATTGGACTAACAATTGGAACACCAAAGAACAGAACAGCAAAAAGGCATTTTCTGCTCAAAATCTACACTTGCTTTCACTTGTTTTAATGATACGCTCAAGCTGATTGACCATCATGTGAATTAAGCATAATAATTGTATAAATGTATCAATAAGTGCTTTAAGTACATTATGCTTATGTAAAGTACTTTTTTGAAACTTTTATTTTGTTAGCGCACCGCGCTAATTTTGTAAAGGGGGCAAGTGTGCTGTGCTGTTGTTCTCGGCTTGAAGTTCCACTTGAAGCTGTTTAGAAGGAAAAAAAGTGCACGCTTCTTAAGCTGCGACTGCTGTTTGTAAATTGATGTTACATGGATGATGTCGTACATAACAACACCAGCAGATGAAACGTGTTTGTGGATGTATGGATTGTTTTTGTTGGCTTTGTAGTTAAGTCGCTGTTTCAAGTGACCGTATTGACATTATCAACATTTAGTTTAGGACAGTGTTTTGGGGGTGAATGAGCAGTATCGGACACATTATTTTCCTAAACAAATATTCCTTCTCCTCACAATGACAACATTTGCCTCACACAATTTTCCTAATATTCTGCGTTGAACGGCAGAATAATATCACATAATTAGCCATTTTATTGGCTAATTATGTGAACGTGGAAATCATATGGCCTTATTTTTAAAATGGTTGTACTTGTATAGCGCTTTTCTACCCCTGTTTAAGGAGCCCAAAGCGCTTTGACAGTAGTTCCACATTCACACACACATTCATACACTGATGGCGGGAGCTGCCATTCAAGGTGCTACCAGTATCCATCAGGAGCAAAGGTGAAGTGTCTTGCTCAAGGACACAACGGACGTGACTAGGATGGTAGAAGGTGGGGATTGAACCAGTAACCCTCAGATTGCTGGCACGGCCACTTTCCCAACTTCGCCACGCCGTCCCCGATTAGTGATTGGACATACTAGCGCTATGACAAATAAAAAGTATCGACCATAGTGAGATACCAAACTTCTAGGAGACATGTTTTTTTTCCAATCACTCGCTCCTAATTTGTCTCACTGTCACAAGCGCCAGAATTTGCATGCACATTGTCCAGCCCATCCATCCAGCCATCCATTTTCTACCGCTTGTCCCTCTCGGGGCCACAGGGGTGGCTGGAGCCTATCCCTGCTGCATTTGGATAGGCTGGAAAATAGCCACTTCATCGCAGGGCCAACACAGACACAAAATTCACACTCACATTCATACACTAGGGCCCCTTTATTGCCATAATATATTTTAGAAAATTTCACCACGGCAAATGCGGCAAAAACCGCCACTGGCCTTGTCACTTGCCGTAATGCCCTAAAAAATTGACCAACATCGACGACAAAAACATGCCGTGCCCGCCCTTGACTTTTTCCTTGTTAATGGACGAGGGCTGTAACGGTAAACGGTACAATGTTAATTGGCAATAAAATTCCCGACAGTGATTAATACCATCTCATTTTTCATTTACAGAAGAACCATCATTTATTAATGCAGTTTTTGGAACACAGAGTCAGGAGCATGCACACTAGTTTCGTTTGGCTTGATAATCATGGCGGACTAACTACTTAGACTTTGCTCCCAAGATTTCTCCTTGGAGTAAACAGAGGCAAGAGCTTGGATCAATTTTATTTTCCCTCGCTTCCCGTGCATTCAAGAGCGCACTGCTGTGTTTAGCTGGAAAGAGGTGTTGATAATATTGGAGACAGACGCACTTGTCCCCAGACTACTACTGCGAAGGAGAAAACTATTTGATGTTGCTTTTAGGGCTGGACGATATGGCCTTTTTTAATAACTCAATATTTTTAGGTCATGTCACAATACACTATATATTAGGGGTGTAACGGTACACAAAAGTTTCGGTTCGGTACGTACCTCGGTTTGAGGTCACGGTTCGGTTCATTTTCGGTACAGTAAGAAAACAACAAAATATATATTTTTTGGTTATTTATTTACCAAATTTGTAAACAATGGCTTGATCCTTTTGACATTGGGAACACTATAATAATTCTGCCCACGTTAATCCACATTAAACTGCCTCAAGTTGTTGCTTAAATGAAATAAAATGACACAACTTTTCTTCTACATAAAAAAAGTGTAACATTAAACAGTTTTAAGTCCACTCATCATGCTTAATTTATTACAGCATTGGGGAAGCCTGTAGTGGATTTTTTATTATGTAAATGTTATATCTGTATCTACATGTGATAGCAGGGACCCTGCCATTCAAAACTAGGCTGCTACATTACTAATGATTAATGTAACTATAGCTGAAAAATAGTACAATAGCAATAGGAGAGACTATTCATCCCTAAAACCATGGAGTTTGTGTAGGCTTTATGATGCACTTACATTATTATATACACTATCAGAGACAGAAACTCTTCATTTAACATAATATCCTTTTTTGCTGCTTCAACACACCTCAACACACACGCACACACCGCAAAATGAGCTAACATTACGCTAAAAGCTAACTATCCTTCACCTAAAGCCAGGGCTGCGAATGAGTTGATCTGCAGTTTGTTTCTAGAAGGTCAACGGGCTCATAGTGATGTTTAGAAAGTAGTTGACTTGGAAGTGTTTAGTATAATTTGGGGAGAGTCCATTGTTCCCCTGCTAAACGCCTATCTGCTCGATGCTGAAGCGCTGACTAGATGCGCTCTGAATACGCACTTCTGATTGGCTTGTTATCGCTACTGTTGTAACCAATCAGATGGTTGTGTGGGAGGGAAAATGCAGGGTGCTGTGCAGGAGACAGAGGCAGAACGGAGCGGAGCAGCTTGTTAAAGGGGACCATTATCACCAGACCTATGTAAGCGTCAATATATACCTTGATGTTGCAGAAAAAAGACCATATAGTTTTTTAACCGATTTCCGGACTCTAAATGGGTAAATGTTGGCGAATTAAACGCCTTCCTATTATTCGCACTCGTAGCGATGACGTCACAACGTGATGTCACATAGGTAGTCAATCCGCCATGTTCTCAAACACATTACAAACACCAAGTCAAATCAGCTCTGTTATTTTCCGTTTTTTCGACTGTTTTCCGTATCTTGGAGACATTATGCCTCGTCGGTGTGTTGTCGGACGGTGTAACAACACGATCAGGGACGGATTCAAGCTGTCTTACGTGGAGTGTGCATCGATTAGCACGGCATGCTAACCGATGCTAACATGCTATTTAGGCTAGCTATATGTACATTTGTAGTTATATTTGCATCCAGCCTTTCCCTCCACCCACATTTAATGCCAAACAAACACTTACCAATCGACATATTTAAGTTGCTCTAGTGTCACAAGATGCGAAAGTCCCGATCGTTTGGTCTGCACATTTTACCGGCGATGCTAAGGCAGACATGGCACATAGATGTATGGATATCCTGCAGATGCATTTCCAACAATAAAGTCAACGAAATCACAAAGGTGAGTTTTGTTGATGTTATTGACTTATGTGCTAATCAGACATATTTGGTCGCGGCAAGACTGCCAGCTAATCGATGCTAACATGCTATTTAGGCTAGCTGTATGTACATTTGTAGCTATATTTGCATCCAGCGTTTCCCTCCACCCACATTTAATTCCAAACAAACACTTACCAATCGACGGATTTAAGTTGCTCCTGCACATTTTACCGGCGATGCTAAGGCAGACATGTCACAGAGATGTATGGATATCCTGCGACACTCAATCGTTGGTTAGAAGGCGATCGCCGAATAGCGTCAATAGCTATTCGCTCAATAGCTTCGGTTTCATCTTCAATTTCGTTTTCGCTATCTGCCTCCATACTCCAACCATCCGTTTCAATACATGCGTAATCTGTTGAATCGCTTAAACCGCTGAAATCCGAGTCTGAATCCGAGCTAATGTCGCTGTATCTTGCTGTGGTATCCGCCATGTTTGTTTGTATTGGCATCACTGGATTACGTCACAGGAAAATGGACGGTGGCTTCACAGAAAATCAGGCACTTTAAAGCCTTTTTCGGGATATTCCATGATGGGTAAAATTTTGAAAAAAACGTCGAAAAATGAAATAAGCCACTGGGAACTGATGTGTATTGGTTTTAACCCTTCTGAAATTGTGATAATGTTCCCCTTTAAGACTCTAGCATAGGCGGCTACTTCATATGTTCGTGTGGAACTCGTTCGGTACTCCTCCGCACCGAACCGGAACCCCGTACCGAAACGGTTTAATACAAATACACGTACCGTTACACCCCTACTATATACATCTCAACTTTTTGCCTTAGCCTTAAATAACCACTTGATGCATATAATCACACCAGTATGATGATTCTATGTGTCTACATTAAAACATTCTTGTTCACACTGCATCAATATATGCTCATTTAAACTTTCATGCAGAGAGGGAAATCACAACTCAGTCAATTGACCAAAACTGTATTTATTAAACCGTTATTAAGCAGTGGCACAAACAATCTTGTCATTTCAAAACAGAAACGGCAAGATTGTGAGAGACATTTTAAAACAAGCAATGGGTGCACTTATGTGCATGATGTCACTAAAATGACGTATGAAAACAACACTAAGTTATAGTGCACTTTTATCACAGAACGCCACTAAAACAGTTTAAAACACATAAATGCATGATGTGACGCAAGATATTTCAATAACTGTCAAATAAAAATGAGCTGCATAATAGGAAATTAAATCGCTATGTGGTAGGTTATTGCGGACGTTATCTACTTATGTTTTTCCCAATTTTTTTCATAAGGTGTTAATGTGGAAATAGTTGCTTAGGAATTTTGTGGGTGTGGCACCGAACGGAGATGGTGACATGCGTATTAAGCACTATTCATTCTCTAGCAGGTGACTTTTCAAATGATGCTACATATTAGCTGTAATGCTACTTTTTGTAGCAACGCTTTTGGCCCACATGTGACAAATTACGGTTGTCTGTTCGACACATTCCCACTTGAAGCCAAACCACCGCCAGATGATGGACCCCTTGCTGTTTTTCTTGGAAATGTATTCTTCCTTCATTTGTTACCAGATTCGCACCTTCTTTCTCTCGTATTACCACTCGCACCACAGCTAACGTTACCCATGCTGCTACCTCTCTGCTCCGCGAGGGCTTATACGTATGTGACGTAGGTAAGAAGGTGCGATCCTACTCAGTGACCTAGTGGTTAGAGTGTCCGCCCTGAGATCGGTAGGTTGGGAGTTCAAACCCCGGCCGAGTCATACAAAAGACTATAAAAAATGGAACCCATTGCCTCTCTGCTTGGCACTCAGCATTAAGGGTTGGAATTGAGGGTTAAATCACCATAAATGATTCCCGGGCGCGGCACCGCTGCTGCCCACTGCGCCCCTCACTTCCCAGGGGGTGATCAAGGAGATGGGTCAAATGCAGAGGACAAATTTCACCACACCTAGTGTGTGTGTGACAATCATTGGTACTTTAACTTTAACTTAGCTTGTTGTCTGTGAGAAGGAGCGACAAGATGGAGGAGTAAACGCATGCAGTGTAATGCCAGCAGCTTAAAGCAACTGCATGAGAACATATACTCGAATATCACGATATTGTCATTTTTTATATCACACAGAGACAAACCCGCAATATAGCTAGCATATCGATATTATCGCCCAGCCCTAGTTGCTTTTATTTTCTCAATACACGTGAGGAAACATGCAGCAGGTGATGTGCTGTGAACATTGTCACAACTTGTTAATAAAGTATTTACTTTGTTTACTGGGATGCTCACCCTTCGTTTATTGAACTGCAAACTTTATCAGTGTTCAAATAACATCAATACTAGCTGAAGTGTCTTGTCATCTCATCGAATTGAATGCAGGCTGTGAAGATTGTGTATTCACTGTGGGAGGTGTCACTCCGCTTAATTTTTGTTGGTCAAACTGTTGCACTGAACTACAAGGAGGCATTTTTGAGAATAACAATGCTTATTTATTAGACTTCATCTTCATAGGCAAAACTGCTTTGCGTTGTATATTGATATCAAAAAGTAAACACCGTTTTTTTTTTTTACATTATTTGTGTTTTTTTGAATGTCACAAAGGTATTACTTTAGAAAACATTCATGTAACACAGTATTTTGTTCATGTGTTATTGTGTGTAGTTAATTCCTATAGGGCATACTTCTGTTCAAACTCTTAATGGATCTGTCCCGATACAGCATCTTCATTCATTGACATTGAATCGACATTAAGGTTTTAATTAGTGTGTTAACCTAAGCGCAAAAAGCAGAGTTTTTTTTATGCCATTTACGGCATTTGAGTGACAGGCATCTACGTCAATCCAAGTTGTTGAACCACGTGCTCTATGCCTTATGGCCAATCAAGAGTGTTTACAGGAAACAGTAAGTTTGTGTGTGCTGCAGTGGAGTCAGCTAGTGCACTAATAACCACTACTTGGACCTTGGAAGAAGTTTGACTATGCCTCGGCTTAAAGTCAATTAATCGTACGATAAATGAAAATGAAGCCAAAATACTTTGCCTGCATAGATAAATGACTACGTCCGTTTGTGTTTCTTTTCTTCATCACCTGCTTCAACAGTAAAAAAAGTGGTCTCGCTCTGTGCATAACTTTTTGCACCTAATCATGTTTTTTGAATAACTAAATGAGCGCACTGAGCCCTCTTTTCAGTCATCCACAATCTTTGTCTCATTGGGCGGAGAGCTTGACCTCTACCTTACACACAGAGGAGATACAGACATTGCCTCCCTCCTTGCTTGTGAGAAGGTCCATAAAGCAAAATAGAATTAAGAGGGAAAAAATATGATTACAAAGTCAAATGTCCATTTTCTATTGCTTGTCCCTTCTGGGGTCTCAGGGGGTGCTGGAGCCTATCTCAGCTGCATTCTGGCTGAAGGCGAGGTACATCCTGGACAAGTCGCCACCTCATCGCAGAGTCCCTTTGTGAAAATAATTTGCCTTCAAACTGAATGGACAAAATAAACGGAAATGAATGAGCGACAATGCCGTGATAAAAACAAAAGAAAGACAATGCCTGACCTCGATTTTCCAAATGGGAAAAAAAATGCACTTTAAGTTCATTATTTATTTTAGTACATTTTTTGCTTACAGAAATAAGTCGATTTATTTATTTATTTATTTAGGATTACAAAAATGTATTCACCTTCAAATTACAATACAATGTAAACAATTCTACAGTATTGAGAAATTTAAGTTTATATCCTTCTCAATTATTTATTTTATCATTATCAGAATATATTATGTACATCAGTGCTTAATTTTGTCACAAAATAATGCTGACTATAATAATGTTTATTGTCAATAAGTTTTTCGGAAAATACATCCAGAGTGCAGCTGGGATAGGCTCCACCCCACCAGCAACCCCGAGAAAGACTAACGGTAGAAAATGTATTGTTCAGTAAAATTTTCAAAATAACATCACTGTAAAGTTTCTATTTGTTATTTCTTTATTTCATGATGTAGACATCCAGCCATCCATTTTCTACCGCTTATTCCCTTTTTGGGGTCACGGCGGGCGCTGGCGCCTATCTCAGCTACAATCGGGCGGAAGGCGGGGTACACCCTGGACAAGTCGCCACCTCATCGCAGGGCCAACACAGATAGACAGACAACATTCACACACTAGGGCCATGTGCATGTCTTTGGAAGTGGGAGGAAGCCGGAGTACCCAGAGGGAACCCACGCATTCACGGGGAGAACATAAGCTCTTAATCTATCTGCATAAAGCCAAGTATTTTTAAAAGTAGAGTATTGTGTATTGTTCTAATATGTAGCACCTTCAGACAAGAATATGTTGATTGACAGTCTAAAAGTAACATGTGTTCATTCGTTGTTTTCGCAGTTTTATGTATTTATATGTATAAAATATAATTGAATCACATTCGAAATTTTTGAGAGAAAATTATGTTTTTTCTCCAAATCGTAAAGCCCTAATATCTAGGGTTTTATTTGCTGAAAATTGCTGTACAGGCCAAATGCACATTGAGTTTCAAATGGTTTTGCTGGCCGAATGACATCCCTCCCGAGGCCAGCGGACCAGGAATTTGACTTTACATGATGTCTAACCTCTCTGTCTGGTGTTTCTTTACTCTGCTGTCTTTCACTGGATCCTTGCACCACACCAAAAATATCCAGACACGTCTGTTTTGGGCATTTCTCAAACCCCTGAATTACAGAGTCTTTGAGTTTGTAACGTGGTCCGTCAAGAGTGCAGAACGGCTCAGCTCCCCAGACAAGAGTAGTGACGTTACTGACCGGAGGTAATCTTTGGTATGACTCGGCCGGGATTTGAACTCACGACCTACCGATCTCAGGGCGGACACTCTAGCCATTAGGCCACTGAGTAGGTCCACTGAGTGCGCACATTTGCACAAGACAATTGGTATGTGGAATAAAAACACAAACAGACGAAATATCCGACTCGAGAAGGAGAAGAAGGGTGAACTTGCTTGGATCTGTCTTTTTTCACAGATATTTTTTCTGAAAATCAACCGGATTTATTTTGATTATGTCTCGTACTTTCCGCTCTGCACTACCCCATCTGTGCAAAATGAATGCGGCTTAGCTGTGGTATAAGACTAGCCTAAATTGGGACAATGTGTTGTTAGGCTGCTGACAAGATTTGCAACAGCTTTGTTTCGGGGATTTTTCCACAAAACTTTGTACCACACTCTGCTTTGCCAAAACGTCCTCAGTCACGGAAGATGGCACATTCTCTGGAGTTGCTTCCATCTCATCTGAAGCAGTGTTCTCTGATGCCTCCTGTTGCTGTTCCACATTAAGTTCTTGCATCTCTTCAGTGCTTAGTTTTTATTTTCCATGCTTTAAAGGACTGTAGTGTATTGCGAGATTTGGTGTTGACGATGTAATTTAAGATGGCTATATAAACAAGCGATGCTGTCAAGGGTCAAGGCACGACAGGCAAAATACAACAGTTTATTACATGCAATATTGGACTCTAATAAAGCGTATCGTCACACTTCTAATATCTTGTGATGTGTGCTACACACTCTATCCTGTCAGAAGCCGTTATGTATCATGTTGTATGTATGCATGCGTGTTCCAAATAAACTTGAACTCAACTCAACTGTTGACAAACACTTTAAATGTCTAGAAATGGGTCCTATACAGCAGTGGTCCCCAACCACCGGGCCGCAGAAGAATTTTTTATTAAAAAAAAATATTTTTTATTTATTTTTTTTTTTTATTAAATCAACATAAAAAACACAATATACACTTACAATTGGTGCACCAACCACAAAAACCTCCCTTTTTCATGACAAAGAAGAAAAAAGAAAAAAAAAAAAAGCAGAGTAACCATACAAACACTTAAGTATGAGCTGATGTATTGACAAGGCATTTGCAAAAAAAAACTTAATTCTGGCAGATTTTTAGTGAGGAACACCAACATGACATGACAAAATCACAAATGTCTGTCAAACGTTTGCACAGCTTTTAGAAATGCTCGTATAGTAATAAATAATAAATGGTAGCATGTCTCTGGCAATGTATCTAACCACACTTTCTGTTAGCGCACACTATGTTGCACTGTTTCGTTTACACTGACATGGCTTGTTCACTGAATGCGAAGTGAGCGTACACTGTCACATAGTTGTGTATCAGGTAAGTGAGCATTTAGGTTTGTTTTATTCGCGCACATTAGGGAAACTGGGTCCTCTGTGTTGATATCATCGTGTTCCAAAGGTTTAAATTGAGCGGTGGCATTTGATTTTTTCGATCATTTAGTTCATGTTAGCTTCTACATGCTAACTAGTAGCACTGTATGATGTTTGCGGGCCAGCGGCCCCGCCTTGCTGCACAAAGAGTCAAAGACACTTAATGAAGACAAGAGGATTCACTTCCTTCTTTTCATTCCAACATGATACAAGAGCATGTAGCTGCTGACAGCGACGAAAAGCATAAACGCTCTTAAAGCATGCACGTAGTGATTTATCGAGGCTAGAAAACTTACCGACTTAATTTTCATTTATCGTTGGTTAATTGACTTATCAAATATCGGTCCATGCAGACATACGGGAAACATATTTGTGTGGTGTTCGTGTGATCGTCATAGTTTTTATCAAAGTGTTGTGGCAAATGCAAGAAACAGAACGTTGTCTTTTCAATGTCTTTATTGTAGACTGCCAACATGAGACTACTCACAACACAACACAACATGCAGTTTTTATGTGTTCTCCCAAAACGCAAAACCACACCCCTTCTCTGAGTGTGAGCATGGTCTTAGTGACCGCCACACAGCCCCCCTCACTCGCCTGCCGCAACGGGTAAAATGTCCATCCCGCGGTGGAGCGGGTGTACCCTGTGGGGAAAAAACAATATCAGGGCCCTGTGGAGGCGAAGGACATTCAACTCTAATAGATTTCGGAGGGCGACCTCGGCGGGGGACTTGGCCCGGCAGCACCTCATCACCTGCGATAAAATGCGCCGGTTTAATCCTGTCCAAAGAAACGCATTCCCTACGTCCGCCCATATCCAGTACAAAAACCTTAGGACCGCGTTCTAGAACCCTAAATGGGCCATCGTAAGGGGGTTGGAGGGGCGAACGGTGGGCGTCATGACGGACAAAAACAAAACAGGCATTTTTAAGCTCTGATGGCACAAATGATTTTGGGAAACAGTGGTGGACCGGGCCAGGAGCCAAGGACTCCCTCGGCCAAAAGGGAAACGATCGCAAGGCGCCACCCTCAGGTAAAAATTCACCCGGAACACGGAGTGGTTGACCAAACACCAATTCAGCGGGGGCCACAGCGAGATCCTCTTTAGGGGCCGAGCGCAACCCAAGGTAAACGGTCAACCCAATTGCTATCCACGAGCGCCGCACGCAGAGCCGCCTTAAGCGACCGGTGAAAACGTTCACATAAGCTGTTAGCTTGGGGATGGTAGGCTGTCGTACGGTGCACCTGCACTCCCAATGACTGCGCCAACGCTGACCAAAGCTCTGACACGAACTGGGATCCCCTGTCCGAGGTGATATCGGATGGCGTGCCAAAACGCGCAACCCAGGCCGACAGAAACGCACGGGCAACGTCCACAGAGGCAGTGGAGGAAAGAGGAACTGCTTCTGGCCATCTGTTAGTACGATCCACCATCGTTAGCAAGTGTGTATAACCCTGCGACGGAGGGAGGGGGCCAACTAAGTCCACATGCACGTGGTCAAATCGCCTGACCGGAATTGTAAATGGTTCGAGGGCCGCTTTAGTGTGCCGATGGACCTTGGCGCGCTGACATGCTACGCATGCGGCTGCCCACTGCCTAACATCCTTCCTAAGGCCAGCCCAAACAAACTTGGCACCAACCAACTTGACGGAAGCCCGAACGTCAGGGTGTGACAGGGAGTGTATCGCGTCAAAAACCCGGCGGCGGCAGTCTACCGGGACAACAGGTCGCAGGCGGCCAGTGGACACATCGCAGAGGAGGGATGGACCGCCGTCCTGCACCACCACCTCCTTGAGCACAAGCGCCGTACCTTCAGCTTTGAGTGCGCGGATGCCGGGGTCGTCGGGCTGGTCAGCGGCCATTCCCGAAAAATCTGAACCAAGCTGCACGGGGCACACAAGGACGCGCGAGAGACAGTCGGCCACAGGGTTGGCCTTACCGGCCACATGCTGAATGTCCGTAGTGAACTCAGAGATAGACGACAAATGACGCTGTTGACGGGCTGACCAAGGCTCCGTGACCTTTGACATGGCAAACGTCAGGGGTTTGTGGTCCACAAAAGCCGTGAAAGACCGACCCTCCAACAGAAAACAAAAATGGCGTGTTGCGAGATACAGTGCTAACAATTCACGGTCAAATACACTGTACTTCCGCTCGTTATCCCGCAGTTTGCGACTGAAGAACGCAAGAGGCTGCCACACATTCGCCACCCGCTGCTCAACCACGGCACCCACAGCGACATCAGACGCATCTGTCGTCAAAGCCACGGGCGCCGTGGAAACAGGGTGGGCGAGAAGAGTAGCCCCTGCGAGTGCGGATTTTGCCTTCTGAAAAGCTTGGACCCGCTGAGGAGTCCATTCGAGGGAATCGCTAGCCTTTTTGTTACGTAGGGCACCATAAAGAGGCTGCAGGAGGTGGGCAGCGCGCGGAAGGAACCGATTATAACAATTAATCATGCCCAAAAACTCCTGCAGAGCTTTGATAATGGAGGGGCGAGGAAAATCCGCCACCGCCTGCACCTTCGAAGGCAAAGGAATCGCACCCTGCGACGAAATACGGTGACCTAAAAAATCAATCTCCGACAGCCCAAACTGACATTTAGAAGGATTTACGATGATTCCGTGCACGTCAAGCCGTCTGAACACCCGTGTTAGATGTGACTGGTGCTCCTCAGCTGAAGGACTCGCCACCAAAATGTCGTCGAGATAAATAAATACAAAATTGAGCCTGCGCAACACTGAGTCCATTAATCTCTGAAAGGTCTGTGCTGCCCCCTTAAGGCCAAAAGGCATACGCAGGAACTCAAAAAGGCCAAACGGGGTTATTACTGTGGTCTTGGGCACGTCCCCCTGGTGATAACCGCGAACTAGGTCTACCTTTGAAAAAATGGCGGCACCAGCCAGGCGCGCCGAAAAGTCCTGGATGTGCGGAATAGGGTAGCGGTCGTGCGTTGTGATGTTGTTAAGGCGGCGAAAATCCCCACAAGGGCGCCAGGAACCGTCTGACTTAGGCACCATGTGCAAGGGGGAAGCCCACGGGCTGTTAGAACGCCTAACGATGCCTAAACGCTCCATAGTAGCAAACTCCTCTTTAGCAATGGTCGATTTAGCCGCGTCAAGACGGCGCGCGCGCGCAAAAACTGGCGGGCCCACAGTGGGAATAAAATGTTCAACGCCGTGTTTAGTGTCCGTGGTGGAGAAAGCGGGAGTGGTTAACGACGGAAAATCCGCCAGCAAACGCTGAAAAACGTCACCAGATACCGAATAATTAGCGTGTGTTAACGGTCCAAGTCCCCCTGCCTAACATGTAAAAGATGAGAAAGACACAGCATCAATCAATCGGCGGTTAGCAACATCAACAAGCAGTCCATTAGCACACAGAAAATCCGCGCCAATAATGGGGACTGTGATGGCGGCGATGATAAAATTCCACTGGAAATTACGTCCATTGAAGCAAACAGTCACCAACCTGGAGCCGAAAGTGTCGATTGATGAGCCGTTGGCGGCACTCAGCAGCGGCCCGCAGCCACCTGTCGCCTTGTCCGCGTCTGTGGCAGGTAGCAGGCTGACTTGCGAACCGGAGTCCACCAGGAAACGTCTCCTTGACGACGAGTCAGCGATGAAAAGCCGCTTGCTTGTTTCGCCGGCGCCCACAGCCGCTACTGAATGCCGGCGTTGGAGTTTCCCGGGGCCGTGAAGGAGCGAGGAGGGACACACCGTCGGGCTTTGGCGCCAAAACGTTGATGGAAGAAGCACTGGCCAGTTTCGCGCCTTTTCCGGGTAGTGACTCCCGCCACTACTGCTGGGTCGGCGTCCTCCGCCGTCTGCAGCGGGGGCGCTTCCAGGCTCAGCACCCGGTCAGCTTCTTCAGCCAAGCCCCGGTAATCACGGGAGGCCAGGGAAGTGGAGTTAGCTAGCGCTGCACGGGCTGCAGGTGGGAGCCGCCGCAAGAAAAGATGCGGGAAAATGAACCCGCCTTCTTCGGATCCCAGCAGCGACAGCATACTGTCCATCAAATCCACGGCGGTGCCTTCACCCAATCCCGGCAGGGAAAGAAGTCTATCCGCCCTCTCAGCGTCAGTCAGATTGAATCTTCGAAGCAGGAGATTCTTGAGGGCGGTGTACTTACCGCTCTGTGGAGGGTCTCGCAACAGCTGCATAGCGCGGCGACTAGTCTCCTTGTCGAGGGTTGTCACCACCAGGTGATACCGGGAGTCGTCGCCGTCGATTACCCGCAGGTTGAAAAGTGACTCGATGTGCTGGAACCATGATGCTGGGTTGCTCTGCCAGAACTCTGGAAGTATGCAGTTTGCTGGAGCTGGGGCGACATGGCCGATGAAGACACCTCTTCCGCGTGAAACATAGTCGGGGTCACCAATGTGGCAAATGCAAGAAACAGAACGTTGTCTCTTCAATGTCTTTATTGTAGACTGCCATCATGAGAATACTCACAACACAACATAACATGCACTTTTTATGTGTTCTCCCAAAACGCAAAACCACACCCCTTCTCTGAGTGTGAGCATGGTCTTAGTGCCCGCCACAGTGTACAGAATTATTAGGCACCAGGCAGCTTTTATATGCTTCAAACAAAATGGGCCAAAAATTAAATTTGTTAACTCGTAAAAAGTATTTCAGTAAAGACGCAGCACTCTTTAAGTCGCTTTAAAGCCATTATGAAACAATAGTTGACCTTCAAAAGTCCATGAGAGTGACAATGCTAATGTAATGTGCACAATATACTCTTAAAAAACTAAACATGACCAACTTTGTTAAATATTAAGATTTGAGGTGTATTTTTTGTGAATGTCATTGTAGTTTTGCAGTCAAGTGTTTAATCTCGTCTGATTCTGTTTCTAGATGTGAATTACCTGACAGAGGAGAAAGTGTATGAGATTTTGGACATCTGTGGTGAGAAGGAGGATTACTCCCCTCTCATCAGAGTAATCGGCCGTGTGTTCTCCAGCGCTGAGGGCCTGGTGCAGAGCTTCCGAGGGTCCAAGCCTCACACCAAGGAGGAGCTCAAGTCACTCCAAGAAAAAGACGAGGACAAAGATGAAGATGAGAAGGAGGCTGCTGCCTGCTCTACTACAGCTATGGAGGAGGACTCCCCGACCTCTGCTTCATCAAGGCTTGGAGAGGGATCATCAGGGTACAACGATATCCAAAAGCTGCCCCCTGACGAGGTTTCAGTGGACATTGCAGCTGTACGACGCGTGTACGAACGGCTCCTGTCTAATGAGAAGATAGAAGCTGCTTTCTTGAATGCACTGGTCTACCTCTCACCTAACGTAGCGTGTGACCTGACCTACCATAATGTGTATTCCCGTGACCCAAATTACCTAAACTTGTTTGTTATAGTGATGGAGAACAGCAACCTCCACAGCCCTGAGTACTTGGAGATTGCACTTCCGCAATTCTGCAAAGCCATGAGTAAACTCCCTCTGGCCGCTCAGGCCAAACTCTCTCGACTGTGGTCACACTACAGCGCTGAGCACATTAGGCGCATGGTAGAGACGTTCCAGCAGCTCATTACCTACAAAGTCATTAGCAACGAGTTCAACAGCCGCAACCTGGTAAACGATGATGATGCCGTTGTGGCAGCAACCAGGTGCTTGAAAATCGTTTACTATGCAAACGTACTTGGTGGTGACCTTGATACAGAGCACAACGAAGACGAAGATGAGGAGCCCATTCCGGAGTCCAGTGAATTTATTCTGCAGGAGCTACGAAGTGAGGAGAGGCGGAACAAAAAGGGTCCACGAGTGGACCCACTAGAGACTGAGTTAGGCATCCGCACCAACGACTGCCGGCGGCCGCTTATTCTCTTCGAAGAGTTTGTCAATGAGCCTCTGAACGAGGTTCTAGAAATGGACAAAGACTATACTTTCTTTAAGGTAGAAACCGAAAATAAGTTCTCCTTCATGACATGCCCGTTCATCCTGAATGCTGTCACCAAGAACCTGGGTCTGTACTACGACAACCGCATCCGTATGTACAGCGAACGCCGCATTACGGTGCTTTACAGCCTAGTGCAAGGCCAACAGCCCAACCCATATCTGAGGCTGAAGGTCCGCCGAGACCACATCATTGACGACGCTCTGGTCAGGGTATGTGTCTGATTTCTGCCAATTTAAAGAGATTTGTAAGATCGTGTTGATAACTGGAGCAATATCCTTTACAGCTGGAAATGATCGCAATGGAGAATCCTGCAGACCTCAAAAAACAGCTGTATGTGGAGTTTGAAGGGGAGCAAGGTGTTGACGAAGGAGGTGTTTCCAAAGAGTTCTTCCAGCTTGTAGTTGAGGAGATCTTCAACCCAGATATTGGTAAAAAAAAAAAAAAAAAAAGTCTTACTGATATTGTATATCAGACACTAATTACCTTTAAATTCACAAGAGCAGAAAACAAAGCCAGAAGGGCCTTTAAACAACAACAAGCAAAACATTTTCCGCTACAAAAGTACATTTTTGAAAGGTATGGAAAAACACATAACTGTTTAAGGAGGCAGAACATTGCACTTTAAAACCATGACATGAAGCTGAATTTTTGTATTAAAATTCCATTAATAATAGGCTGGTATATTTATTATTACTGATGCCGATAAACAACAATTTAGATGTCATCATTCATGAATGTTTTACAAGTAATGTTAGCAGCAATGTCTTGTTTTCAGTCCGCCAAAGCAAGCTATCAGGATCTATTTAATCCACTTTATGATGCAGGAATAAGGTTATTGTGCTGCTGCTTTTTGTTGCATTTGACTTTAAGCAAACTTTGCCAAAAACCCAAATCAGTTTCAAACCACTGGCAATATTATTCCTTTTTTGGTACCAACTTCTCGTTCTCTTAAGCGGTAGCCACATTGTTTCTCTGTGCATCTCTGTTAAATATACAATAGGGAGGGGAAATAATTGTTGGGCTATAGAACGCACCTGTTTTTAAGCTGCAGCAACCTAATTTTTTGACTACCGGTAATTTTATTTTGGGCGCACACATCTTTTAGCTGCAGGTGTACACATTGAAAAATCTAATATTTACACAGGTGCTTGTGTAAATTCACAATTTCAACAAAAAAACTGTTATAATTGTTTTAAGACTACAACTGGAAAAAAAACAACACATCTTGCCAACAGTGCCGAAAATTTTACCGACAACTTGTAAAAAAATAATTGAGCTGTAATAGCCAGTTAGATAATTGCACAAAGCAAAAAATAACATCCATCCATCCATCTATTCACTACTGCTTGTTCCTTTTTGGGTTCGCGGGGAGTGCTGGAGCCTCTCTCAGCTGCATTCGGGCGGAAGGCGGGGTACACCATGGGCAAGTCGCCACCTCATCGAAGGGCCAGTACAGATAGACAAAATTCACACTCACATTACACTAGGGCCATGTTTTTATTGTTGCCAATAAACCTATCCCTAGGTGCATGTATTTAGAGGTGGGAGGAAGCTGGAGTACCCGGAGGGAACCCACGCAGTCATGGGGAGAACATGCAAATTATTTCATGTTGAAAAAAAACACAGCTTAACAAGCTAAGAGATGAATAACTGCCCCCTAGTGTTGCACAAGCAGACATAGGCTTAATTCGAATACCCTTCCTTTGCCCTTGATTTTGCACTCCCTCAATGGTTTTGCGCATTCACGTCAATCAAGAGGCGTTAAAATTATCCGTCAGGTTGGAGCAAAGGGCAAAGTACTTCCAACGAAACAAAGGGAACTCGCAGACCTCCCTACACTTTTGAGTACGAGGAGAAAAACGGCAGACCAGAAGCCCAGAGAAGCGTAGAAATTTAAGTATGAAGCATAATTATTGCTTTTCGTAATATTGACACTAGTGAATTTAGTCAGGCTTCAAACCTTTGCTACTGCACATAAATATTGGCTTCAAACCCAAATACACACCAACATACATTTTACAAACTGCATGCTAATGCGCCAGCATTTTTCACCAAAAATGTTGTCTTTTAAATGGTCATCTCAATAAAGACAGGTAAAAAAAAGAGTGCACGCATGCGCCGGAATCTTGAAAGTAAACAAACATTCACCTACATAACTGCGGGCCAACGGCGAGGGTTGATGACATCGCAAGACTCGATCGGCATCCATATTTGCAATACTTCGCCACGGCACAAGATGCTAGAGGGCAAGGGTCAGTGCCAAGTAGACAAGGGCAGGGGCAGGAGGGAGAAATCGAGCCAAATTGAGCCATAGTTTGGCCAACGATTTAAATGTTAACCGTGACTTCGCAGAGATAAGTATGTTTAAACTGAGATAACACACTTTGGCACTAATCTTATTAATGTGTGTGTGTATGTAAACTTAAGACTTCAGACTGGATTGCGCTCACTAAGATGATTTCTATAATCCTCTGCGCATGAGCTTAGTAGATCAGCATTGCGTGCGCAATTAATTCTGCGAATGTTTAATATTTTTTAATGTCTTAAATACAATCAAACCTTTAGTAGATCAACACCAAGCTGGTATGTGGCCTGATTTGTATAAACTTCTTAACATATACTTTGTGTGTTGGATAAACCTTTTTGGACAATCAAAAACATCCAAATGCCAATTTCTTTTGAATCTGATAAGTCATTGCCCTATTTGGCACCGATTTAAGTGGACTGTAACAGCTAAGTAAAAACCACTGCTCATGCTTCACATATCAGACAAACATAATGAAAATATAACATCTTAAATCACAATTTTTTTTTACAAGGGTTAGGACAAATTAAGAGTATTGTTATATTTATTACGATATAATACTTTTTTATAATACTGATGTCTTTGGAGGTGGGAGGAAGCCGGAGTATCCGAATGGAACCCACGCATTCACGGGGAGGACATGCAAACTCCACACAGAAAGATCCCAAGCCTGGGATTGAAAACAGGACTACAGGACCTTCATATTGTGAGGCA
The DNA here is from genome assembly GCF_033978795.1 of Nerophis ophidion. Taxonomy (NCBI): domain Eukaryota; kingdom Metazoa; phylum Chordata; class Actinopteri; order Syngnathiformes; family Syngnathidae; genus Nerophis; species Nerophis ophidion. The sequence goes on along the minus strand of NC_084616.1, from coordinate 38,535,811 downwards.
GACGCACTAACCACTCTGCCACCGTGAAGCCCAAAAAATCACATACACCTGGGGATAGGTTGATTGGCAACACTAAAATTGGCACTTGTGTGTGAGTGTGAATGTTGTCTGTATCTGTGTTGGCCCTGCGATGAGGTGGCGACTTGTTCAGGGTGTACACCGCCTTCCGCCCGATTGTAGCTGAGATAGGCACCAGCGCCCCCCGCGACCCCAAAAAGGGAATAAGCGGTAGAAAAAAAATGGATGGATAATACTTTACCGTGAAGCCCAAAAAAACACATACACCTGGGGATAGGTTGATTGGCAACACTAAAATTGGCACTTGTGTGTGAGTGTGAATGTTGTCTGTGTCTGTGTTGGCCCTGCGATGAGGTGGCGACTTGTCCATGGTGTACGCCGCCTTCCGCCCGATTGTAGCTGAGATAGGCACCAGCGCCCCCAGCGACCCCAGAAATTGAATAATTGGTAGAAAATGAATGGATGGATAATACTTTTTTCAGGTATATAATTTGTCACTTATGATAATACATATCTGAAATGCTGGGTGTTTTAGATATAACATCCAGCTTAACTATGTTGGACTTGTTTAAAGCCCATCCATCCATTTTCTACCGCTTATTCCCTTTTAATGCCGTTTTAGGAAGAAAAAAAAGTGCCTGTATAAGCTGCACCAGCTTTAATAAACTCTCCGATTAAGCTTAACAGTGTAGGCGGTAGCGGCTTTACTTGTATAACTACATTTCATAGTAGTCTGGGCATAACCTTGCTGTTTTTTTTCATCAAATAGCTATTCAGTGCTGAAGCCAATTTTAGTCACGCACTAGGATCCACAGAAGCTTCACAAGGCATTCCTTAACCTTAAACAAATCTCTTCCTCATTCCTTACCTATCCTACAGCCGATTACGCTCATGACTGATTGTGTATAAAAAGATGTGCACAAGTTGGATTGAAAGTGGCACTGCACAATTTGAGACAATGGCAAAAGCGATTGTAGATGTGTCTTCACCATGCAGATTGCCTCCGCAAAGTATTTGGAGCGCTTCACTTTTTCCACATTTTGTTATGTTACAGCCTGATTCCTAGATGGAATGATTGAATTTTTATTCCCCAAATTCTACACACAATAACCCATAATGACAATGTGAAAACATTTTTTTAAAGAAATGTTTGCTATTGTATTAAAAATAAACTAAGAAACTGCATGTACATAAGTATTTACAGCCTTTGCTCAATACTTTGTTGATGTACAGCCTCAAGTAATTTTTAATGCAATACCACATGCTTGGCACATCTATCTTTGGACAGTTTTGCCCATTCCTCTTTGCATCACTTCCCATGCTCCATCAGGCTGGTTGGCAAGGGTCAGTGCGCAGCCATTTTGAGGTCTCTCTAAAAATGTTCAATATGATTGAAGTCTGGGTTCTGGCTGGGCCACTCAAATACATTCACAAAGTTGTCCTTAATACTGGAGGCCCTTAAGGATATTTTCGTTCACTTTTGTCTAAAAGCGCCAAATTTGGCAGAGGTGTAGCTCAGAGCATACTTACATGATTTAGCTAGGGCGCCCACGTCAGTGACCTTTGGGGTGGCCCCAGCGGCCAATGAAATATGGCCGCCGCTTGTTATAGCTTTTGTCTCTAACATTTGAAACAGATGAGCTACAAATGTAAACTTGGTGTCTATTTCATGTGTTTTGACAATTAGAAATGTGTTGGGATGCTCATTTTTATTTTGGGGTGTGTCGAGACCAGTGGTTCTGAAATGGAGGTACACATACCCTTGGGTATGCCAAGGGGTATGTGAGATTTGACCAAAAGGAACGCGGAGTTGGAATATAAATACAACACTTTATGTACATATTTATATAATATTTACATATTTATATAATATGTAACTACAAGCTCCATTCACAGACTGAGTCCCATTGCTTTTATGAGCGGGCGAGCAAGTCAAAAGCCGAAAAAAAAATTAATAAAATAAAAAATAAAATATGTATATATTTTTTATTATTATTTTTTTTTTTAATTTATTTATTTTTTTTAATTTGTGGCGGCTGTAATTCTTTTGTGGCGGGCCGCCACAAATAAATGAATGTGTGGGAAACCCTGCCTGAACCATCATTCAATGGATCAATTGTGACATTTATACATGAAGGTATAGCATTCGCAATTTCAATGAAATCTTTGAGATCCTTTTCTAGTGAAAAAAGTCCTTCGCTTTTGGGTGTTTGTAAGGGGTCATCAGACCGTAATTGGCAGAGACAACATAAGTCCCAATTGTTGCTGCTGCTGCTGCTGCTATTACTCTCAGATGATGTGGAGGCGATATTGTTTGATAATAGCTACACTGAAAAATGCATTGCATGAAAATAAATTGGGGGTGGGGGGGGCAACACTGACTTTTTCTACTTTTACTAATGTTACAATGAAGTATATATTCTATCTGCGTTGAAATATATGTGCAATACATTTTGGTTGATAATGGCTACGTTGTTCATATGGAAATTAAAGTGCTCTAATAAAAAAATAATCATAAATGTGATCATTTCAGTATGTTTCTGATGCTCAAAAAACCTATAATAATGTTTGCCAAAAGTTAAGGTACACCTAAATTTTACTTACACTGACTTCTTGGAACAATGCTAAATAGGTGTCCTGACACACCCAATCATAAAGATGATTTTTCCTTCATATTTGTAATTGTCAAAAAACATGAAATGGACGCCAAGTTTGGATTTGTAGTTCATCTGGTTCAAATATAGAGGCAAAAGCGTGTTCATGTGATGGCCATATTGGATCAGCCGCTGTGGCGACCCCAAACATCACCGGCGCGGGCGCCTTAGCCAAATCATTTAAGTATGCCCTGAGCGACACCTGTGCCAAATTTGGCGCTTTTAGACAAAAGTGAACGAAAACACCCTAAAATCTCCCTAAGGGCCCTCACTATAAGCCATTATTTTAATATCTTGGTTGTGTGCATGGGTTGTCATGCTGAAAGATGAACCATCTCCCCAGTCTGTAAAGAGTATCAAAAATCATAATGAAAGTGATTAGTTTGATCTGGATGTTGCTTCTGTCGACTCCGCAGTTCTTTTGAAGGACTGAACAGCTTTTTCGTTATATTTATTTTTTATATAATTGTTTCGAAAAATGTTGATTAAAATTGACATGAATAAAATGTGTGTTTTTGTCTGGCAGGGATGTTCACATATGATGAGCTCACCAAACTCTTTTGGTTCAACCCTTCATCGTTTGAAAATGAGGGCCAGTACACACTGATTGGCATTGTTCTCGGCCTCGCCATCTACAACAATTGCATCCTCGATGTTCACTTTCCAATGGTTGTCTACAGAAAGCTAATGGGCAAGAAAGGAACATTCAGGGACCTTGCAGATGCCAACCCTGTAAGAGTCCAGTTTTCACTGGAAAAAAAACATTTAATACTATATAATTATAAAAATTATATAGTAAGATGGCCCTTGTTGAGCATTTGTCCTCATTGTGTTGGTTAGATTCTGCACCAAAGCCTAAGGGAACTTCTTGAGTATAAGGGCAGTGTGGAGGAGGATATGATGATTACGTTCCAGATTTCTCAGACGGACCTCTTTGGAAACCCTCTTATGTATGATTTAAGGGAAAATGGCGATAAAATTCCAGTGACGAACGAAAATCGAAAGGTAAGGTATGCACGCACACGTTATTTACGGGTTGGAATCGGTACTACAATTACTTTTGTTTTTTATTTGAAATGCAGGAATTTGTGGCTCAGTATGCGGAATACATGCTCAACAAAAGCGTTGAGAAGCAGTTTAAAGCATTCAGGAGAGGCTTCCACATGGTCACCAATGAGTCACCACTCAAGTACCTTTTTCGGCCTGAAGAAATCGAGCTGCTGATCTGTGGAAGCCGGGTGAGATTACTTAATACATGCAACATTACATTACTGTACTTGATTATGTACACCTGCACATTCTAATAGATTAATCTGACGTCACGTCCGGCTCATTTACTATGCAAGCCTCAAAGTGCGAGGCCAGCGAGCGTTTTTGTCAAACCGTCCTGGGGAAAAATGCCCAATACCTGCGTAGTTTTAGGGTATTGTAACCATTTAAATCACGAAAAAGATAAAATTTTCTTCCAAATTCTTTAAAACGTAATCAAAAATTATGAAAGATGTCAAGATTTTATGAAACAACAACAAAAAATGTTGTTTCTTATTCAAACAGGGATAGCAGGTCCATTCTATGTGTCATACTTGATCATTTCGCAATATTGCCATATTTTTGCTGAAAGGATTTAGTAGAAAACATCGACGATAAAGTTCGCAACTTTTGGTGCTGATAAAAAAGCCTTGCCTTTACCGGAAGTCGCAGACGATGACGTCACAAGGGTGAGGGCTCCTCACATCCTTCCATTGTTTATAATGGGAGCCTCCAGCAGCAAGAGCTATTCGGACCGAGAAAATGACAATTTCCCCATTAATTTGAGCGAGGATGAAAGATTCGTGGATGATGATATTGATAGCGAAGGACTAGGAAAAAAAATAAAATAAAAGAAAGTAAAAAAAGGCGATTGCATTGGGATGGATTCAGATGTTTTTAGACACATTGACTACGATAATTCTGGGAAATCCCTTATCTTTCTATTGTGTTGCTAGTGTTTTAGTGAGATTAAATAGTACCTGATAGTCGGAGGGGTGTGTCCAGGGGTGTCTTGAGGCCAGTATCTGAGGGAAGTCACGGCAGATACAAGGACTGCGCAAACTCCACAGATCTCCGGTAAGAGGCGACTTTTTAAACATAATTTTCTCACCGAAGCCTGCCGGTTGACAAGTGGTCGGGAACCATGTTCGCTTGACCGCTCTGATCCATAGTAAAACTTCACCTCCGGGAATTTTAAACAAGGAATCACCGTGTGTTTGTGTGGCTAAAGGCTAAAGCTTCCTAACTCCATCTTTCTACTTTGACTTCTCCATTATTAATTGAAAAAATTGTAAAAGGTTCAGCAACACAGATGTCCAGAATACTGTTTAATTGCGCGATGAAAAGAGACGATTTTTAGCCGCAAATATTTCGCTAATATTTCCTGACAGTCCGTGGCGTCACGCGCACGCGTCATCATTCCGCGACGTTTTCAACAAGAAACTCCGCGGGAAATTTAAAATTGCAATTTAGTAAACTAAACCGGCCGTATTGGTATGTGTTGCAATGTTAAGTTTTCATTATTGATATATAAACTATCAGACTGCATGGTCGGTAGTAGTGGAATTCAGTAGGCCTTTAAAGGTTTCTTTGATATACGTTAATGTTTAGTATTTCCCATTATAGTATTATCTTGATAGTATTTGTATTTTGTCTTGGTTTGGAGTTGTTGGTTTCAGCTACAAGTGTTTTGTATAGCACCAACTAGGCGAGTCTAAATAAAAGAAAGCAAATGTGAGCAAAACTTAAAAGAGCTTTTACCAAAGGCAGTAATCATAAATGAAGCTTTCAGCACATACACACCTTTTAAATCTATAGTTAGACTTAAATAAAGTCAGAGAAACCATGCATACTCGAAACGGCGTGTGCAACAAACATGGCCTAGACTTACCTGGCCATGCAGTTGGTGACCTGTGATCACTTCTCTGTCTCTTTCACAACGAGCTAGGCCTTCAGTGTTGCCACCGATTATCTTTATGAGTGGTTAACATAATGGGAAAATGACAAACAGTGAATCAAAGATATCGAGTGCTACTAGCAGTGTGTTTACAAAGACGATTCCTCACAAGGCGCAAAGTTAAATTATGAAATGCAACTTTAGCCAAACGTTAATGATGCATTATTTACCCGGAAGAATCTTGATAACAATTTCCTTGACCCAGCCATACACAAATAAGTTGTATGATTCTATGCTTTTTCAAGCTTTCATCTGTTTTATTGTGTGGAATATGCACCAAATAGTTTGACATATCTGGGAACGCTACTGACAGATAATCCTTGAGATCACTCTACATATCCCTTTTGATAACATATGGGAATCCATTCCATTGCATAGTTATGATTTTTTGCTCGTAACTGCTTTTAGTGGCATGATCTAGACCAGGGGTCTCAAACTCAATTTACCTGGGGGACACTGGATGCAGAAACTGGGTGGGGCTGGGCCGCGAGAAAATATTTCTTAAAAAAATCTAACATCCAGTTTTTAATGAATTCACCTTCTTTGAATGGCTCCCCCGCCCTAGCAACACACTTGCCAACTCTCGCGATCTTTCCGGGAAACACCCGAATATCAGTGCCCCTCCCGACAATCTCCCGGGGCAATCATTCTACCGGTTTTCACCCGGACAACAATATTTAGGGCTTGCTGTGATGGCACTGCCTTTAGCGTCCTCTGCAACCTGTCTTCTCGTCCGCTTTTCCAACATAAAAACAGTGTGCCGGCCCAGTCACATATTGTATGAGGCTTCTGCAGACCCACGGAAGTGACTGCAAGACATACTTGATCAACAGCCATACAGGTCACACTGAGGGTGGCTGTACAAACAACTTTATCACTTACAAATATGCGCCCCACTGTGAACCCACACCAAACAAGATTGACAAACACATTTTTGGGGAACATCCGCACCGTAACACAACATAAACACAACATAACAAATACCCAGAATCCATTGCAGCCCTAACTCTTCCGGGCTACAACAGGGGGCGTGGATAGGGGGGCGGGGGTGTATTGTAGCCCGGAATTGTTAGGGCTGCATGGGATTCTGGGTATTTGTTCTGTTGTGTTACAGTGCGGATGTTCTCCCAAAATGTGTTTGTCATTCTTGTTTGGTGTGGGTTCACAGTGTGGCGCATATTTGCAACAGTGTTTAAGTTGTTTGTACGGCCACCTCTCAGTGTGACCTGTGTGGCTGTTGATCAACTATGTCTTGCAGTCGCCTACTGCATTTACAGAAGCCAAATACAACATGTGGCTCGACTGGCACGCTGTTTGTTCAGGTTGTAGAGGACGCTAAAGGCAGTGCCTCCACAGTGCCCCCTTAATATTGTTTGGGTGAAATCCGGGAGAATGATTACCCCTGGAGGGCCACTGAAAATTGGGAGTCTTCCGAAAGAATCGAGGGTATACAAGTATGAGGGTGTAAAGCGGCATTCATATAAAACTTGCGGGCCGCACCAACATAAAATTTTCATATTAAGGTGCGGGCCGCAAAATAACGTCTCGCGGGCCTCAATTGGCCCGCGAGCCGCGTGTTTGAGACCCCTGATCTAGACCCTTTGCGTACTCCGATACTTCACCCACTGTTGCTGCACAGTAGCCATATTGGTTTGGTGGCCTCCCACTTTCCTTTACTTCCGTTTAAAAGTCACGTGACTGAATACAACCTATTAGATAAATTAGTTTTAATCGAACATGTTAAAAAGGTGTTCATTGCTTGTGTTAGAGACACTTTTTTCATGTGTGATGGAGATTGTATGCTACTTTTCATTCCAGTAATTTGCTTTGTGAGACTTAACTCAAAAAAGCAAATTTTGCTGCTTGAGTTGATTAGAAAAACATTGCATTAGTTACGGATGGGCAATAAATATATCTATCGCAAAATATTTTATTCTAATTATCAATTAGAGGCAATTTGGATGTAATTAATTTGTTCTTGTTTCAGAAGCCTGCTTAAATAAGTTAGCAACGTCAGTACACACAGTGGCCTGTGGCACAAATATAACCTGGTTAACAGGAGGTCTCACTCACTTTGTCACGGGTGAAGCATATGACGTTACCAGCTTCAAATAGTGGCGATACATTATATCTAACAAATAATGTAAAATGTTCATAATAAACTTAAAGATGTGTCAGAAATGTGGTTTCATGGTTTGTATAATCTTTTTTTAGGGTTGAGTAAACAATACTCTTTTTAAGCATAGTACGCAACTTTCTACAACACAATCTACAAGTAGAATGCCGTCAGTTCCGCATTAGACTGATTCAATGGCATCATAACAAATCTGTGCATTAGTCTAGTGATATATTGCATGTACAATGATGTGTACGTAATTAAAATCAGCGCACACCTAAATGGAGGACTATTTAGTTTTAATCATAGGCATGCGCACGCCCTTATGGAAACCAAATTAATGAATTAACACTTTTCAATTCAATTTCCTTTATTTAACCAGGTAAAGGCTCATTGAGATTAAAATCTATTTTTCAAGAGAGACCAGACAAAGAGGGTGGTACAAACAAAGTTACAATAATAATTACAACAAGACAATACAACAGAACAGCAGTCATACCACAACAGGTCAAAAATAATTTAAACTATTGTAAAATAATTAAATTCAAAAGCAAGTACATTTCCCAAGAGAATTGGTTTCTTGATCTTTTAAAATGGATTTAAACTCCCCCACTTCTTTTGAGTAAAAAAACGTCCTTTTTTCATTAAATGTCTTTTAAACATGAGTAGGGCTGCAACTAACGATTGATTTGATAATCGATTAATCTGTCGATTATTACATCGATTAATAATCTGATAAAAGAGACAAACTACATTTCTATCCTTTCCAATACTTCATTTAATAAAACAGCATACTGGGACTATGTCCTTTCGACTTGCCAAATAAAACAAGGTAAGTGAATGAATGATGGGTTCCCACTTCTCTGTGAACGCTTTGAGTATATGACAATAGAAAAGCGCGATATAAATCTAATCCATTATTATTATTATTATAACTGTTACAAAAATGTTTTGTTTTTTTATAAAGTGCACCATTGTCATGCACAATAGCAATAATTTTGCTTAGGGGAATTTCAAACCTGGCTATTACCTATTCCAACCATTCTGCAATGTTGGATGCTGAATGTCTTTCCTCTAGTGGTATGGTCGTAAGGCAGATTGACTTCATGTTCCATTCGTCTCCAATGTAGTGGCATGTATTGCCAAGGTGGCTACACTTGTCCACACATCAGTAGTGAAAGCAATTTTGCTCTGGTTGGCTTTTATGTCAGTCTGCACAGCATGGAATGTCTGCTCGTACTTCCTCTCCATCAGTTTGGTAAAATGGTTCCTCGAGGGAAGAGTGTAACCAGGTTTGAGGACGTGAATCATTTGTCTAAAACCTTCATCCTCCACCATTGATAGTGGCCTCATGTCAGTTACCAACATATTCAGGATAGCATCAGTCAGTGCAGCCGCTTGCTGTGGTGTGCACACCTTCCTTTGTACCAAGTCTCTAATGCTGGCTTGTTTCTTTCTGAAATGAGAGAAAACATATAATGAATGTACATAGTAGCATCATTTACATGTAACTCAATACATACCCAGTTGATTTAATTAATAATTATTGACGTAAAAGACAAATACGCCACCACATTAAAAAGACAGCTAAATTAAATAAATGGACATTGGAGTTGCAGAATACACCAATATTAACACAGAAATGTAACTCATCATATCAGAACTGGATCAGATATACTACACGTTTCTGTTCTGAATAACAAAGGATTCACTTTAGGCTAACTCTGAATAATAGCATGAAATATTCCAGCACCTTCATAACGTTTAGTTATACTAAAGTGTCGCTCAAGTCTAAATACATTTTTATAGCTTTATATCCATTATGAAACCAACCTGAGATATTTCTGTCCGTTACGTTTATTTCGAAATTGGTAAACATGCGTTTTCTCTCTGAAAAAAAAGACAAATGTGCCGGAGACACATTATCAGCCTCGCGTTGCAACAAAGACATACGTTAACGTTACTCACAAAAAAGCTGAACTTATGAATGCCTGTTGCGACTCAAAACAACACAGAAAATGAAGTCGTCTACTATCCAAAAAGTTCCTAACAATATGAAAGTTAATACACAACAGTTTCTGCTGCGCTTCCTGAAAAAAAAAAATCTCGTTAACAAAAGATTAAAAACACACAAAGACGGACACAACGGATCAATATACTCGTACTATGGACTTAAAAAGTTATGTACCGTGAGTTCTTCCCTTCATCCATGGGTCCTCTTCAGGTGCTCCCGAAGCAATGTTGTCCTTCCGTGCCACGCGACGTCCATGCTGCACGTTTTGCAGGACATGAAGTCTTTAAAGTAAAGTGTTCCGACACTTTGGACGACTTAGGTCGTACACTTTTCTCCATTGAAGCAATAACCTCGAGATGTTTCTCCGCTGAACTATCCGTACTGTTTCCCTCCGCCATTTTTCGAATGTTTCCAGGCAAAGGTGACGGTGTGGTCACGTGCGCTGCACACGACACATCATTGGCTGGCTCAGTGCCGCCACATGAGACGTAGCCTCAGCGCCGCCCTGGTACTGTTTTTGTACTTATTTTGATTATTGTTTCTCAGCTGTTTCTAAATGTTGCAATTTATAAATAAAGGTTTGGGGGGGGGGTCTCAGCGCATGCGCATTGCATACATCCAACGAATCGATGACTAAATTAATCGCCAAATTATTTTTAGAATCGATTTTTAATCGATTAGTTGTTGCAGCCCTAAACATGAGCTTATGTTGCCTCTTGTGCAGTATACATTATTTTAGGTGTCTCTGGGAATGCTTTTTTATAAGTGTGCACATGTTACAGACATGTACAACACAATCAAAGCCAACGTTTCATTAAGTTCATGTGAAATTGTTTTACAAAGTTTAAATTGTGTAAATGTGACAAATATATAAGTTTGTTTGTTAAATATGTTCTCTTAACCCACTGTTGGTAATAGATGCTGTTTTTTCTCAGAGTATTTTAGTTTAAAGCAGTGTAATCTTTCAAGGAACCCACACACTTTTTTTATTACTTAGTGTCTTAAACAACGTTTTTCAAAATAGTTGTACACCATATCTCGTTTTAAATACGTATTTATTTTATAGATGTATTTATTTTATACATTTAGGTACACATTTCGTCAATGGTGTCAGTAACATAATCTAATAAAACGTTTTCTTACCTTGCACCACTTTATCACCTGAGTGCTTCAACTTACACAATAACAATTGCTTTTAATTAACAACAATAAGAATAACATGTGTAAGTTGGTATTGGGCAGTGTCTGTAAGTATTATGCAGTAAGATATTGGACATGATGCCTGTTGTTCCTGTGAATATGTACCCGCTCTATTTATCTTAACAAATAATGTTTAATAATAATAATTATATTACATTTTACTTATAAGGCGCCGTTCTGGGCACTCAAGGACATTGTACAAAATCAACAAAGATCGATAAGATTCACAATGAATAAGCAGTAAGGAATAGGTGTGTTTTGAGTCTTGATTTGAAGAGGGATATTGAGTCTAAGTTACGAAGGTCTGGTGGTAATGAGTTCCAAAGTTGTTTTTTTTGTCATGAAAAAGGGAGGTTTTTTGGGTTCGTGCACTAATTGTAAGTGTATCTTGTGTTTTTTATGTTGATTTAATAAAAATAAAATAAAAAATGGTCCCAGTACCGGGCCGCGGCCCGGTGGTTGGGGACCACTGCTGTAGACAATAACAAAAAGTAAAAGTAAGTACTGTTTTATTTGACATGTTTTGGCATTGGGTCAAGTTGCAAAGCTGCGCATAATTTGGTAGGTAATTGATAGAATTTCCGTGAATAAATTGCAACATTGCATATTATTGGAGAACTAAAGAGCCATCCAGATTGTTGTTGGAACTGGAACTGGATGTGAAATATCCGTCACTTTTTTTGTGCATCTTGCTTACAAACCGGAGATGAAGGCAGATTTGAAAATGGCACTTTCGCAAAAGGGAAAGCTACATACTAAAAATGGTGTATTAATAAAGCCGATCAATTACAGCCCTGCGGTCCACTTTGCCTTTGACGAGAGGTTAGAAGTTTTTAGAGACGCATATCAAGCTCCGGCGGAAGGTTTGGAGCAAGCGGCGTGACACTATAGCATAATTCAGATTTAAGTTACATAAAAGTACGTATGTTTACACAAATCACAATGTCAGAAAAGGAGTGAAAAGAAAATCTGTGTATCATCTGTTCATTTGCTTTTTCAGTTGAAACCAACACAAAACAAATTATAATGACCTGTTTTTTCATTATTTTTTGAAGTAAAACAAAATCAAGAATTTTTTTTTTCTTATTATATCTTTTAATTGGAGTCAAATAATGAAGTTGTTTCACGTAGACGCAGCCTTGTAGGTAAACAAACATCAAACACAGAGGAAGACTTTGCTCCAATTTAAATTGAAGTTACCCAGGATTTCTTCTTTGTTTTCTGGCTTAACTAGGCCAAATATTGAAGATGTGGAAAGTGCCTTACTAAGCAGCTGGTTAACAATTTTATTAGTCAAGTCAGCACTGTCCAATCTTGTCATGAACGTGTTCACGCAAAAGGGGTGGGCTTAGCAGCAGATAATTTAATAGTATTAAAAGTTTTGCTTAAAGGTAAAAGTGGAAAATTGGACTATGTCAATGTTGTGCTTCTGACGTTTTTTCTGTGTTTATTTTGCAACTAGCTATGACAAAAATATTGCAAGGCAAGGTATAGTGTCAGAAAGACATGGAGTTTTGTATGTGTAGAGTTAATGAAAGACTTTGACGAAGTGTCTCCAAATTCACACCTTTTTTCTTTCGGAAAATCTGTGTTAAATAATAGTTTTTGTAATACCGTTGTCGAATTTGAAATGGGCTTTGGTAAGAGATAAATCAATGGCCCCATTGCGTTTTCAAGTCTACAGCATCAATGGAGTTTAAAGGCATTTTCAGAAGAAAAAAAAAATTTATTCTCAGTGTTCCTCATTGTCAATAGCAGTTTTAGCACAATTCTGACTGTTGAGGACAGCAACTTAACATATTATCTTTCAAAAAAGCCTTACCTCGTATTCCTTCTCTAAAAAGTTCATCAATGACAGCTTCACATTTACTTTGGGTTTGACTTTTTTCCAATTTAAACCAAAAAATCCTAGATTGCCAAACAAAAAAAAAAAACATGGGAAAAAATTGGTAGTTTTTAGTGTTGGATGTAGCAGCGCCGAGGTCTTTGTAGTCTTTCAAAACACCGTCTTGCTGATTCTAGCGTTCCATGCGGTTGTTAAGAATTGCTGTGTTTAAGGTTGATATTTTTTCCCCTCTTCATGGAATGTTTGCTGAATATTTGGTGCAATTAGCATGTGCAAGGTCTTCTGAAATAATGAAGAAATCCCACATGCTTGACACCGTGTTTGTTTACGGTGAGCTCAGGGGACTTTTACAGCATGGCAGTTAGAGAAAAGGAGCACTTGATTTGCTCACCAAAACCCACATAAAGCACTGTACGGGTAATTTGTCCTCATTTTTTCATCGGATTTATCAATATGACTTCATAAGTCCTCATACTGGCTTGATGATTATCTAAATAAGTTAAATAAATAAATGATGAATTAGAACAGCACTCAGAGTGTGCAGACTTCTGCCAGGCCCAACCTCCGAATAGTAAAGAACCCTTTTAAAAATTGAATTCTGAATCCATATTGTGATCTGGATCCCCCATAATCCCGTTTCCTATTTCTGACATTTCCTGAAAGTTTCATCAAAATTTGGCCAAAAATCTTTGAGTTATGTTGCTAACTAACCAACAGACAAACAAACTCCAGTGATTACATAAAATGGACAAAAACATTGTGTGTTAATAAATAAGTGCATGTTATATCAAAATCATCTTTATTGGCTAAGTATGTAACACTGAAGGATTTTGATTTGGTAATCTCTGTTCAATGCAAGAAATGAGGAAAAACATGACCACGAGACATTCGATTACCGTGGCGGCGATAAACAATATCTTCTGATTCTGAATACTTAAACATTCATACTGTCAGTACAAGAGTTAAACTGACAAACATTGGACGGGGCTCATTTTGGGCCAATAATCTACAGTAATGGCTGCTTATCGTTCCTGTGCCTCACTTTGGGATGTATTGAATCTGTTTTATATTTTTATCCGACTTTTTCTTGTGTTTTATTTATTTTTTTTACATAAAGGAATTTCAAAATTAGAGTAGGATATTCTCATGGTCTATAGCAGGGGGTGACCAAACTTTTTGCCTCCATGGGCCAAAGTAAAACTCTGCCAATGAGCAATTTTAGGCGTACAGCTTCACAATAAGTTAAAGGTTTAAGTTAAAGTACCAATGATTGTCACACACACACTAGGTGTGGTGAAATTTGTCCTCTGCATTTGACCAATCCTCTTGTTCAAGTGAGTTGTTTAATCCTATACCGCCATTATTTAAGGTGGTGTAGATCATCACGTTTTATAGATGACAACTTGTTAGCCTTGCGGACATGCCATCAATGACTATTTGATCTTAAAAGAGTATGAATATGTTACATTTTGATTAGCCATCATTTGGGCACTCCTGTTTATGCCCTTCAATTTTAAACATCTGCTCAGTAGGCTCATCATATATCAACTTGATTTGTTTATTGTCCAGAACCTTGACTTCCTGGCACTAGAAGAAACTACAGAGTATGATGGAGGCTACAACAAAGATTCTCGAATCATCAAGTAAGCAAAAAAAAGTAAGGTGCTTGAAGACCTTGACACAGACGCTCTCACCTTTTATTTTTTTAAATATTTTTTAGAGAATTCTGGGAAACGTTGCACTCTTTTAGCGAGGAGCAGAAGCGCCTCTTCCTGCAGTTCACCACTGGCACTGATAGAGCGCCAGTGGGCGGGCTTGGCAAACTGAAGATGATTATCGCCAAGAATGGGCCTGACACAGAGCGGTGAGCCTCAGTGCCGTTCATCGTTCTGTATGCAATGATGATGCAATAATAATCATAATCATCCGTGTCTATGTTCACTCCCCTCTCCCTCCACTCTGCAACAGACTACCAACATCTCATACTTGCTTTAATGTGCTACTGCTGCCAGAGTACAGCAGCAAGGAGAAGCTGACTGAGCGACTGCTGAAAGCCATCACCTATGCCAAAGGGTTTGGCATGCTCTGAGGTCCTGCCCGGTACAACTTTTACCACCACATGTCCCTAATGCACTGCAAATAGACTCTTTCTCTGCCCATTTGGTCCCGCCCTTCTTTTTTTAGTCCAACAAGATGTAAGCGGCAGCGGCGGGGGAAAAAAATGGTAGTCCCTCCACTGAGCCTACATAGTCAAGAAACATTATCAGTCCGTGTAAGCACAGAGATGTCCTGATCAAAGTACTCATGTACATGGGATGTGCTGCTGCCTCCCACATTTCTTTCTGATGTAAAGAAAGAATCATTTTTGTAATTATTTATTTGAAGTTAAACCTGGGTTTTTCCATCCTCAGTTAAACAGAACATGGTAAAAAGTTTAATACTAATCAATCAATGCAAATCTGGGACAAAGCACTATAACCAATTGCTTTTGTCTGGCATTACTGAACATAAAGTTATCTTTTGAGGTTAGTCTTTTTTTAAGAGTAGCATTTTGCTACTCTTAAAGAGTAGCATTTTGCTACTCTTAAAAAAACAGGAAAACGCTCACAATTGCAATTGCAAAGCAACAATTTTTTGCTCCAATTCTGTCTTTTCAATCTTAGGGGAGGGCATCATTAGACCGAGCTGTGTAAGTGCACTTAGACTCTTTTCAGAATGTTTTTTGTGGGGGGCCCACAGGTTGCCACGATTGTTTGAAGCATTTTTTGTTTCCATGTCTTCCTGTGTTGACGATACTTAAATAAAAACAAAACAATATTTATATATGGTGACACTTTGGATATTATATTTGGCCCTATGAACAGAATACAGTTTGCTGATTAGCTCAAATCCGTAAAGTACATTGTGTTGTGTTTTTCTGAAAAACTTTATTCGGAGAAGAACACCTGTTCCCTTTTTGACAAAGGTGGTTCAGCAAAGTCTTTGGTTTCGCTGCAAACTCTTGAGTTGATTTAGCCTGAGAGAGGAAACTTGATTTGAGTGAGTTCATTCAACTCTTGAGTAGGTTGAAATTGTGCCATTACTTGCTTTTAGTCATGTGAGTGCTTAAATACATCCACACTAAGAAGTTTGGCAACATTTGAGTTTGTCAATTAAAATATATTTCAAATACAAAGTAAACTTTCCACCCTATAGTCTAGCCACTTCCCCAGTCTTCGCTGCCACACCTTCACACGTGGAACAATTTTCAGGGATTCTCCACAGCTTCTTTATCACGGCAATCTTCATGTTGTACCACACTCAAAAATGGATCCTTTGAATGACTCCTTTGAATTTGGAAAAGAGGAAAAAAATCAAGTGGTGCCAGGTTAGGTGAGTAGGGTTGCTTCAGCACGGCGTTGTCCTGCCCCAACTCTCACCTCTTCTTGCGCACTAAACAAAGCAAACGCTGCAGGCTGTCTCGTTGATCACCTTGTAGCAAGAACTTGCAGTGTATAATGCACCTCCCAGAAAATGTTGATGATTGATAGATGTGTGTGTACATATAAATATGAGAATACATAGTTTGCATAATGTGTCATGTTTCAATTTCGTTTTTATTTGGAACATGTCAAAACTACACGCACACATTTTGCTCAACCTTCCAAAAGAAGCAGAGTTTTCTGGTACCAGACCTGTGCCGTGAGCAACAAAATGAAAGACCCAACTCAAACCTACATGATTTAGCACTTGGCGACAGAGGGCAAGGAAAAACTCCCCCATTGAGAAAAAAAAACACAGATAAAACCCAGGCGGTGTGAGGTGGCCATCTGTCTCAAGAAGTTGTGTAGAGCGAGATAAGAAAACAAGCTTGTTACGTGCATATTCAAATGATAGCCTTTATTAACATAGCAAACTGAAGATGACTATCTTCAAGACAGAACCCATCTGAAGAAGAATTGCTAAGAAGACCAACTCCCAATCACATGCTTAGCGACTGAGGGTTGTGACTTGATTTGTCAAATTAGTAAGTCGTTGTTTGAGTTTGCGCTGGGACGATTCGTGATGTCCTGTCAGCTTTTTAAGTTTGAGTGTCATGACATCCAAGCTAGCCTCAACTCCGTTCACTTTTTCTTCCAAATCTTTGCTGTCTCTCGCTGTGACAAGTGACTCATCTATGAGGTTGTCCTTCATCAGAATGGCCCGACCTTTTTCTTCCAGAGCGTTCTTAGCGTCAGGGTACTCGGTGAGTGCCTCCATCAGGTCATCTTTAGATAAGGCAAATAGGTCTGAGTAGCCCACACTTCGAATGTTGGCTGTTCTTCGATTTCCAGCCTTACTCCCCTTGATGCCCAAAATGCTGATCTCTCCAAAGTAAGCGCCATCACTAAGGACCACGAACTGGGTCACCCCATCATCCGCCACAACCGCTAGTTTACCTTCCTTAATAATGTACATTTCCCTTCCAATGTCCCCCTTTTTACAAATGTAGTCACCCGGACTAAAAACTTGGGGTTGCAATTTGAGGACCAACTCAACAAGCAAACCTGCCTCACAGTCTTGAAAAATGCGTACTTTACTCAGTGTTTCCAGATGAACATTGATGGCGATCTCGGCCTTGAGTTTATCTGGAAGGTTTTTAAGCACCTGCTTTTCATCGCAAGTTTTCTCCTCCGTCCACAAGTAATCGAACCACTTGACCACTCTGACCTCTAGGTCTTTGGTGACCTTCCGAAACTGCATGTATTGCTTGATAGAATCTATTTTGGCCTGGAACTCCACACGAGCGGCGTTCATGTTAGAAATCATGGCACCAACATTGCCTACAATTGTAGCAAAGATCAAAACCCCAGTGAGAAAGTCGGCCACAACAAAGAAGTACTCGATGTCACGAACTGGAGGTGGTGTCTCCCCAATGGTGGTCAGGGTCAATGTGGACCAATAAAAGCAGTATATGTACTGCCTGGCGAGACGTTTGAACTCAGCATTTTTTGTACCAGGATAAACCCATGTGTCCGATCCAAATCCCAGAACCTTGGATATTGCAAAATAGAGGCAAGCATTCCAGTGGATAATTATGATAATGTAAAGTACAAGATTACCAATTCGAAAAATATTTGGGAAGTTGGTGCGAGTCTCAGTTCTATCAAAAAATTCAAAAAGCCGAGCCAACCTAAAGAGGCGATTGAACCTCCACTCTGGATTGTTCACTCCAATTTGGAAAAAGACAACATCAGTGGGAATCATGGATACAATGTCCAGTTGGAACTGGCGCGTTTTCATGTACTTTTCCTTCAGTACCTTTGGATCCCGAACAAGCAGGCCTTGCTCCAAGAAACCTATGAGAAACCAGAGCTTGATTATTACTATCAAGGTCCTTCTAAGAACTGCAGACAATCAGCCAATTTCACAAACCTGTTCTTGCTCGCACAAAAGTGTCTGCACAGTAGAGGACATCTGAGGTGTAGTCCAACACCATCCACAACACTATGTTAGTGTTCTGCAGCTCGTTGAAGCAGGCCCTGTCGTGCACCAACACATTGAATAAGTTGTGAAATTGAAAGTATACCTTCATTACTTCATGCGAAATCAATCCAGACCTGGCCACCAGGAACATCAGATTATAGAAGACCGGGATGGAGATGGTGCTTAACCAGTAATAGTATGTATCCGTGGCAGGGTCCATGATCCACACCTCCTTTCTGAAGAAATAACCATCACCATTGTAATATTTATGACTTAGCAGAACTACCTTCGTTCTTTGGATAATCTAATGAAGCCTATCCAAGCTGCACTTGGCTTTGAGGTAAAAGCTCGAGGCTGTCAACCTGTTGTTCAGTTGCCTTGTGAGTGAACATGCCATCTGGTATCCGTTACACATATTAATGTTAAAGGTTATGTTATACTTGATTAATCAGAATTTTTGACTGTACACACTTTAACAACACTTGAATGAAGTAACGTATTCAGTTTGGCTAAGGCTATATTTTTTATATTGGTCAGAATTGAATAAGATTTTCTTGAATGGAAAAATTCCTGTGAAACCTACGGTTCTTCCTTTTTATCATCCTTCTTGTCATCTTTTTTATCGTCTTTCTTGTCATCTTTTTTATTGTCTTTCTTGTCATCTTTCTTGTCCTTGTCATCTTTCTTTGGATCTTCCTTCTTCTCGTCTTGCTTGTTCTTGTCATCTTTCTTTGGATCTTCATTCTTCTCGTCTTTCTTGTCCTTTGTGGGTTCTTCTTTCTTGTCGTTTTGTTTTCTGAAGAAGAAAGTTGTAATAATTAGCTGCATAGTCAGGTTGTTTTGTTTTTACAATTGCTCCGGTGTCTTAAAGGGGGAACTTTAACAGCACACACGATTTAACGTGTCCTATTTACCTCTACTATTTACAATGGGAACCATTGAGGCCACGTTGCAGTTATGAGTGCCCTCAGTATGGTTGTAACAGTGAATGATATGATAATATCATTCACTGTTAAATGAAAGTTATGATTTGATAATAAATGTATCATGATTTGCCTCATGATGTTATTGCCAACAAATTCAAAAATGTTTGACTTTTTGTAAATTCATTGCAAAAAAAACAAATTAAATTTCACTGTGAAAAATGGCAATCAAGTTGCCGGAGTTTTACCGTAAAATATGTTTTTTTATTATTACTGTAAATGGGAAAGGAACATTGGTACCAATGTTTTTATGGTAAAATGTATGTTTTTTTTTACGGTGTATGACTGTAAATAAAAATAAGAATAAATGCTAAAGCTCTAGTTAAGGAGCTATGGCTTTTCACCGTAAAATCTGTTGACATTTTTACAATTTGATGGAGAACTTGCTTTGAAATTATGAGTCAGGCTGATATTTAAATATTTATTATTTATTTAACTAAACATTTTCAGAATGTATGATGTACAGTACAGGCCAAAAGTTTGGACACACCTCTTCATTCAATGTGTTTTATTTATTTTCATGACTATACATGAATGTGCTATAAATACCGTACTATGAATGTGGAGTTATGTACTTAACAAAAAAAGGTGAAATAATTGAAAACATATTTTATATTCTAGTTTCTTCAAAATAGCGACCCTTTGCTCTGATTACCGCTTTGCACACTCTTGGCATTCTTTCAATGAGCTTCAAGCTGGTCACTTGAAACGGTTTTCATTTCACAGGTGTGCTTGAAGCTCATCGAGAGAATGCCAAGAGTGTGCAAAGCAGTAATCAGAGCAAAGGGTTGCTATTTTGAAGAAACTAGAATATTAAATCTCCTCTCTGAGCTGCCACCTTTTCGTGGTAGAGGAGTTTGCGTGTCCCAATGATCCTAGGAGCTATATTGTCCGGGGGCATAAAGCCCCCTGGTAGGGTCTCCCAAGGCAAACAGGTTCTAGGTGAGGGATCAGACAAAGAGCAGCTCGAAGACCTTTATGAATAAGAAAAAGCATGGACCCAGATTTCCCTCGCCCGGATGCGGGTGACCGGGGCCCCCCTCTGGAGCCAGGCCCGGAGGTGGGGCACGATGGCGAGCGCCTGGTGGCCGGGCCTGTTCCCATGGGGGCCGGCCGGGCACAGCCCGAAGAGGCAACGTGGGTCACCCCTCCAATAGGCTCACCACCCATAGCAGGGGCCATAGAGGTCGGGTGCAATGTGAGCTGGGCGGCAGCCAAAGGCAGGGCACTTGGCGGTCCGATCCTCGGCTACAGAAGCTAGCTCTTGGGACGTGGAACGTCACCTCACTGGGGGGGAAAGAGCCTGAGCTAGTGCGCGAAGTCGAGAAATTCCGGCTGGATATAGTCGGACTCACTTCGACGCACAGCAAGGGCTCTGGAACCACTTCTATCGAGAGGGATTGGACCCTCTTCCACTCTGGCGTTGCCGGCAGTGAGAGGCGACGGGCTGGGGTGGCAATTCTTGTTTCCCCCCAGCTCAAAGCCTGCACGTTGGAGTTCAACCCGGTGGACGAAAGGATAGCCTCCCTCCGCCTTCGGGTGGGGGGACGGGTCCTGACTGTTGTTTGTGCTTACGCACCAAACAGCAGTTCAGAGTACCCACCCTTTTTGGGAACACTCGCGGGAGTACTGGAAAGTGCTCCCCCGGGTGATTCCCTTGTCCTACTGGGAGACTTCAACGCACACGTTGGCAACGACAGTGAAACCTAGAGAGGCGTGATTGGGAAGAATGGCCGCCCGGATCTGAACCTGAGTGGTGTTTTGTTATTGGACTTTTGTGCTCGTCACAGTTGGTCCATAACAAACACCATGTCCATATGTGCACTTGGCACCAGGACACTCTAGGCCGCAGTTCCATGATCGACTTTGTAGTTGTGTCATCGGATTTGCGGCCTTATGTTTTGGACACTCGGGTGAAGAGAGGGGCGGAGCTTTCTACCGATCACCACCTGGATGTGAGTTGGCTGCGATGGTGGGGGAGGATGCCGGACAGACCTGGGAGGCCCAAACGCATTGTGAAGGTCTGCTGGAAACGTCTGGCAGAGTCTCCTGTCAGACAAAGTTTCAATTCCCACATCCGGAAGAACTTTGAACATGTCACGAGGGAGGTGCTGGACATTGAGTCCGAGTGGACCATGTTCCGCACCTCTATTGTCGAGGCGGCTGATCGGAGCTGTGGCCGCAAGGTAGTTGGTGCCTGTCGGGGCGGCAATCCTAAAACCCCTTGGTGGACACCAGCGGTGAGGGATGCCGTCAAGCTGATGAAGGAGTCCTATTGGGTCCTTTTGGCTCATAGGACTCCGGAGGCAGTGGACAGGTACCGACAGGCCAAGCGGTGTGCAGCTTCAGCGGTCGCGGAGACAAAAACTCGGACATGGGAGGAGTTCGGGGAAGCCATGAAAAACGACTTCCGGACGGCTTCGAAGCGATTCTGGACCACCGTCCGCCGCCTCAGGAAGGGGAAGCAGTGCAGTATCAACACCGTGTGTGGTGCGGATGGTGTTCTGCTGACCTCATCTGCGGATGTTGTGAATAGGTGGAAGGAATACTTCGAAGACCTCCTCAATCCCACCAACACGTCTTCCTATGAGGAAGCAGTGCCTGGGGAATCTGTGGTGGACTCTCCTATTTCTGGGGCTGAGGTAGTTAAAAAGCTCCTCGGTGGCAAGGCCCCAGGGGTGGATGAGATCCCTCCGGAGTTCCTTATGGCTCTGGATGCTGTGGGGTTGTCTTGGTTGACAAGACTTTGCAGCATCTCGTGGACATCGGGGGCGGTACCTCTGGATTGGCAGACCGGGGTGGTGGTTCCTCTCTTTAAGAAGGGGGACCGGAGGGTGTGTTCCAACTATCGTGGGATCACACTCCTCAGCCTTCCCGGTAAGGTTTATTCAGGTGTACTGGAGAGGAGGCTACGCCGGATAGTCGAACCTCGGATTCAGGAGGAACAGTGTGGTTTTCGTCCTGGTCGTGGAACTATGGACCAGCTCTATACTCTCGGCAGTGTTCTTGAGGGTGCATGGGAGTTTGCCCAACCAGTCTACATGTGCTTTGTGGACTTGGAGAAGGCATTCGACCGTGTCCCTCGGGAAGTCCTGTGGGGAGTGCTCAGAGAGTATGGAGTATCGGACTGTCTTATTGTGGCGGTCCGCTCCCTGTACGATCAGTGCCAGAGCTTGGTCTGCGTTGCCGGCAGTAACTCGAAAACATTTCCAGTGAGGGTTGGGCTCCGCCAAGGCTGTCCTTTGTCACCGATTCTGTTCATGACTTTTATGGACAGAATTTCTAGGCGCAGTCAAGGCGTTGAGGGGTTCCGGTTTGGTAACCGCAGGATTAGGTCTCTGCTTTTTGCAGATGATGTGGTCCTGATGGCTTCATCTGACTGGGATCTTCAGCTCTCGCTGGATCGGTTCGCAGCCGAGTGTGAAGCGACCGGAATGAGAATCAGCACCTCCAAGTCCGAGTCCATGGTTCCCGCCCGGAAAAGGGTGGAATGCTATCTCCGGGTTGGGGAGGAGACCCTGCCCCAAGTGGAGGAGTTCAAGTACCTAGGAGTTTTGTTCACGAGTGAGGGAAGAGTGGATCGTGAGATCTACAGGCGGATCGGTGCGGCGTCTTCAGTAAGGAAGGCAAAGCTCTCAATTTACCGGTCGATCTACGTTCCCATCCTCACCTATGGTCATGAGCTTTGGGTCATGACAGAAAGGATAAGATCACGGGTACAAGTGGCCGAAATGAGTTTCCTCCGCCGTGTGGCGGGGCTCTCCCTTAGAGATAGGGTGAGAAGCTCTGCCATCCGGGAGGAACTCAAAGTAAAGCCGCTGCTCCTTCACATCGAGAGGAGCCAGATGAGGTGGTTCGGGCATCTGGTCAGGATGCCACCCGAACGCCTCCCTAGGGAGGTGTTTAGGGCACGTCCAACCGGTTGGAGGCCACGGGGAAGACCCAGGACACGTTGGGAAGACTATGTCTCCCGGGTGGCCTGGGAACGCTTCGGGCTCCCCCGGGAAGAGCTAGACGAAGTGGCTGGGGAGAGGGAAGTCTGGGTTTCCCTGCTTAGGCTGTTGCCCCCGCGACCCGACCTCGGCTAAGCGGAAGATGATGGATGGATGGATAGAATATAAAATGTTTTCTATTATTTCACCTTTTTTTGTTAAGTACATGACTCCACGTGTGTTCATTCATAGTTTTGATGCCTTCAGTGACAATCTACAATGTAAACAGTCATGAAAATAAAGAAAATGTATTGAATGAGAAGGTGTGTCCAATCCTTTGGCCTGTACTGTATATAGTTTATATTTGTTGCATAATAGATAATAAAGTTTAAAAGGTATGCAACTGCAAGAAGTATTTATGGATTTTTGTTTACGGCTGTAAAATGAGTGTTTTTCAATTGTATTAATATTGATTAACTGCAGGTTGTTACTTGCTTTCATAATTGAAATTAACTCAAGAAAAGACCCCGATATTTTTACACAAATGCAATTACTGCGCGATAACATTATTGATGCAGTATTTTTTGGGATTAATCCCATCATTTAACTAGTTCTTTTTTAAAGCCCTCGGTTTTTTCGGTCAAAATGTAAAGAAAGAATACATTTTAGTAAGAACAGAAAGTACTGTATTGAATGTATTATTTCTCTCTCACCTGCACCAACACATACTAGTACACTATGGCAATTAGCCACTGGTGCGTTTATGGCCACACACAATGTCGGACAACTCCAACACTACACGTGAAGTGTAAATTTCAGGTCGTTTTACCATGACTCTTCAATCAGTTTGCTTATTCTACTGTCATTTGTTAAGAATGTTAATTTTTTTTTATATTAATCATGAAATGGTGTTACAATACTACAGAATTGCTAATAAAAATATTTATTTTATAGACAAAGTTATTAAACACTTCATCTCGTGCAACATGTGAATGTTTTAAGGGGAACTACAAACCCTGTTTCCAAATGAGTTGGGAAATTGTGTTAGAGGTAAATAAAAACAATACAATGATTTGCAAATCCTTTTCAACACAAATGCAGTTGAATGCACTACAAAGACAAAATATTTGATGTTCAAACTCATAAACTTTTTTTTTTTTTTGCAAATTTGGCCCTGCGATGAGGTGGCGACTTGTCCAGGGTGTAGCCCGCCTTCCGCCCGATTGTAGCTGAGATAGGCGCCACCGCCCCCCAGTGACCCCGAAAGGGAATAAGCGGTAGAAAATGGATGGATGGAATTAGCTTAGAATTTCATGGCTGCAACATGTGCCAAAGTAGTTGGGACAGGGCATGTTCAACACTGTGTTACATCACCTTTTCTTTTAACAACACTCAATAAACGTTTGGGAAATAAGGAAACTAATTGTTGAAGCTTTGAAAGTGGAATTCTTTCTCATTCTTGTTTTATGTAAAGCTTTAGTCGTTCAACAGTCTCCGCTGTCGTATTTTACGCTTCATAATGCGCCACACATTTTCGATGGGAGACAGGTCTGGACTGCAGGCGGGCCAGGAAAGTACCCACACTCTTTTACTACGAAGCCAAGCTGTTGTAACATGTGGCTTGGCATTGTTTTGCTGAAATAATCAGGGGCGTCCATGATAACATTGCTTGGATAACCACATATGTTGCTCCAAAACCTGTATGGACCTTTCAGCATTAATGGTGCCTTCACAGATGTGTAAGTTACCCATGCCTTGGGCACTAATACACCCCATACCATCACAAATGCTGGCTTTTGAACTTTGCGCCTATAACAATCCGGATGGTTGTTTTCCTCTTTGTTCCGGAGGACACCAAGTCCACAGTTTCCAAATATAGTTTGAAATGTGGACTCGTCAGACTACAGAACACTTTTCCACTTTGCATCAGTCCATCTTAGACGAGCTCGGGCCCAGCGAAGCCAGCGGCGTTCCTTGGTGTTGTTGATAAATGGGTTTTGCTTTGCATAGCAGAGTTTTAACTTGCACTTACAGATGTAGCGAACAAATGTAGTTACTGACAGTGGTTTTATGAAGTGTTCTTGAGCCCATGTGGTGATATCCTTTACACACTGATGTCAGTGTTTGATGCAGTACCGCCTAAGGGCTCAAAGATCCGTAATATCATCGCTTATGTGCAGTGATTTCTCCAGATTCTCTGAACCTTTTGATGATTTTACGGACCGTAGATGATGAAATCCCTAAATTCCTTCCAATAGCTCGTTGAGAAATGTTGTTCTAAAACTGTTCGACAATTTGATTACAAATTGGTGACCCTCGCCCCATCCTTGATTGTGAATTACTTAGCATTTCATGGAAGCTGCTTTTATACCCAATCATGGCACCCACCTGTTCCCAATTAGCCTGCACACCTGTGGGATGTTCCAAATAAGTGTTTGATGAGTGTTCCTCAATTTTATCATTATTTATTTCCACCTTTCCCAACTTCTTTGTCACGTGTTGCTGGCATCACATTTTAAAGTTAATGGTTATTTGCACACAAAAAAAAAGTTATAAGTTTGAACATCAAATATGTTGTCTTTGTAGCATATTCAACTGAATATGGGTTGAAAATGATTTGCAAATCATTGTATTCCGTTTATATTTACATCTAACACAATTTCCCAACTCATATGGAAACAGGGTTTGTAAATGTGATCTCTGAAAGAGGTACACAATATTTCCAAAGCAGGACCCCCACCCAAGCGTAAAATACTAAAGCGCATAGCTGATTTAAAAAAAAAAATAATAATAATAATATCTAAGTGGGCGAAATCACATATATTACAAAATAATCTCTTGAAAATGACTACTGTCACTGGATTATAATAATAACACATTTAAATTGTTATGTCAGGTTTGAGATAAATGTGCTGCTGGTATGGCCACAGTGTGCACGTCTGCTTTCCACTGAATGTTCGGGGTG
Source organism: Nerophis ophidion (assembly GCF_033978795.1). Taxonomy (NCBI): domain Eukaryota; kingdom Metazoa; phylum Chordata; class Actinopteri; order Syngnathiformes; family Syngnathidae; genus Nerophis; species Nerophis ophidion. The sequence goes on along the minus strand of NC_084616.1, from coordinate 38,509,652 downwards.
TTTGTGCGTTTGCTCACAAGCATAAAAAATTAAGGGGAAATCCAAACATATTGCTGGGTATTGTGGCCAAACAGCTCAATTTTTGTTTCATCTGACCACAGAACTTTCTTCCAGGATGTCTTATATATGTCCATGTGATGTCAGATGAAACACAAATTGAGCTGTTTGGCCACAATACCCAGCAATATGTTTGGAGGAGAATAGGTGAGGACTTTAATCCCAGGAACACCGTTGGTCACATTTTCAGTAGACCCATAATAAATTCATAAAATTACCAAATTTCATGAATGTTTTTTGTGAAAAACAAGTATGTGCTCCAATCACTCTATCACAAAAAAATAAGAGCTGTAGAAAATATTGGAAACTCAAGACAGCCATGACATTATGTTCTTTACAAGTGTATGTAAACGTTTGACCAACGACTGTTAATTGTTATATAGCAATGTTATCTTACCCATCGTTGTTGCAGTTGTTCATGTTTTGTTCAGCCAAAGGCCACGGAGAGTTGCTAGAAGAACAACAAATATGTTAATTAAAATAAGTATTTTTTTTAATATTATTATTATTTACACAATTAATTACACCAGCAGGTGTCCAATGTGGTCTTCCAAAAAGCTCACTTCATGTTCTTTGTTTTACGGTGGCGCCGATTGAACTCTGGAGGTCTTTGTCGGTTATGACCAGAGTGCATTACGTGAGCCAATCTTGCAAAAGAGAACACATGAGGGAAACACAATTTATATGGACTTTAGTTTTGCTAAGTGTTTTTAAGAATAGTAGTACTTGCTACTACGTAAGCCCAATCTTACCTGTATAGCAGTCCTGTTTCCGAAAAGGGGTGCAGATTCTGAATGTCCATCGCCCTGGAGAAAAAAGGTGTCAGTGACTTGTTTTGAACAGTGTGGGAAATAATTTATAACAAACACATGAACAGTCCATATTATTTTGCTAGGTTCATTTTAACAGAGTAAAACAGATTACCAACAAAAACTTTTTTTTTAATTTGAAGTCTATACATCAAAAAAAGTCTTTGAATCCCTTACCAAAACATGACTTAGTACTTGGCGCTATAACCCCAAAGGAGAAGGTTGCTACCTGTATGTGTGACGGTCAGGATGATGTTAGAGTTGAGT
>NC_084616.1:38201019-38203519 GCF_033978795.1 Nerophis ophidion | reverse complement strand
GGCCAACCTGAATACGCATCCACACATACCAACATATACCTGTACCCTTTTACTGAGTTCACCATATCTGTGTAATCTATGATGATTTCTTTCCCTGTTTTCGTCTCGAGAGGGAAACGTCCAGGATGCGGTCTGACTGTTGGTCGTGCATTATACATGGTGCATTCAGGGCAAGTATGTACATGATATTTACACGTATCTTTCAAAAATGGGTGCCACCAATTTTCGAAGTTTCTCTGCATCTGTGCAGCCCCGACATGTCCCACTCCGTGCGCCTCAGTTAGTGCTATGTTTTTTATTCCAGGTGGTAGCACAATCCGGCCATCCGGACTTCACCACAAATCGTCGGTTTTTGTGCAGCCTCTGGCCAGCCATAGTGATTTCTCCTCCGGTGAAGTTTTACTCTATTCCGTTTTTACATGTACAAGTTCCCTATCGGTATCTGGGGTTGTCTCAGTGTCAGAGCAGAGCATCATCATATTATGTACATATCCGGCTGCTTTTTTCGTAGCTGCATCAGCCGCGTCATTTCCTATTTTCGTGTGCGAGTGTGTTTTCTCATGACCCTTACATTTGATTACGGCTACCTTTTGTGGTAACATCAGTGCTTCCACTAGTTCTTTCATCTCTGCCTCATGCTTAATGGGTTTGTTGGACGCCGTAAGGTCTCCTGTTCTTTGCCATTGTGGCAATTCTATGTGTACCGCCCCTATTGCATAAGCTGAGTCAGTGTAAATGTTGACTACCTGGTCCTCTCCTGCTTTCAACGCTTTGATTACAGCAATTATTTCTGCTCTCTGTGCTGACTGGGGTCCCTCAATTTTGTCTGCAACAACTGTTTTTACGCCTGATTCTGTTTTTTCCACTACAGCATAGGCTGAGATTAGGCCTTGTTTTTCATGTCGGAAACAACACCCATCTGTGTACAAGTTTCTTCCTCCCTCAAATGATTCTGCCTGTAAGTCTGGTCTGACTTTTTCCTCTTTCTGAACCTTGTCTGCACATAGATGTTGTGTTCCTGTACCCATTTGGTCTGCCATGTTAACCCCCTCATGTGTGAATGTCAGGTTTGGCACTTCTAGTACTTTCGCTAGTCGCCTCTGTCTGAGCGCTGTGAGCGTGAATGTTGCAGAATTGACGTATGCCACAACGCTGTGAGTGGTTAGAACGTGCAGTGGGTGGTCCATGACAATGTGTGCTGTTTTTTGTATGATTTTTGCTATTCCCGCAACATGTAGTGTGCACGTTGGGTGACGTTTTTCCATGCTGTCGAGCATCGTACTGATGTACATCAATATTTTCCTCTCTCCCCCTTTTTTCTGGAACAGCACACCGTTGACACAGTGTGATGTACCAGAAACATCAAGATAGAAGGTGGAGGAGTAGTCGGGGATCGCAAGTTCAGCCGCATGGGAAAGTTGCTGTTTGAGGGATATAAACGAAGCCTCAGCTTCCGTAGTCCAATTAAGCTGTTCAGACAGTTTTCGCATGCCGTGTTCGCGAACGAGGTCCCGAAGGGATGACGTAAGGCCTGTGTAGTTAGCGACATAATTCCTGCTGTAGCCCGTAAGCCCAAGGAAAGAAAGCATGTCTTTAACTGTTTTGGGTTTAGGGTGGTGTAGGATCGTGTCCCTGTGTTCTGGTGATAAACCGGACCCTTCCTGTGAGATCTGTCTGCCTAAGAAGGAAACGACTCTCCGGACTACCTGTAGTTTGAACTTACTGGCCTTAAGAAGTGACATCCAAGGTTTTTGTAATACTTTTACTTTCAGAAACATCTAAGAAAAAGTTTAGCTGATAGTCAAGTAAATTATTCAACCTGGTGAAGGCGACAAAATATGCTTATATTTATGTTGACACGAATGCTAGAAAAACACCAACCTTATGGCGGATGCTTTTGCAATAGTAATTTGACATTCTACCACACCTGGTGGCCGCATTAATTCGTTAAGTCAAGCTCATGTTGTAGAAAGTTGAATGATGCGGACACGTTTGTTACCGAATACTTTCTATTAGACTTCTGTCTTGACTACTTTGTGCATGTAATAAGCAACTATAATTATTTGATATGCTTAAATGTCATGTGTAGTTTTAGCTCAGCTGTTGTGTAGCTGCTAGCTCCTTGTAGCCTACAGCCGCAGTGTCCAAAGTGCAGCCCATAGCTATGTGTTTAACAGACAACTGAAACAATTAATAATGTGGTATTTGTGTGGTTTCACCATTGGACCTAAGTCTTTAGTTTCCGTAGGGGGGGACAGAGAGCAAGGGAACAATGTGGGACTTTAGCTGATTTTTGTCCTTTCGGTTCTTTTGACTTTTAAGGAGTCGTTTCCTTGTTACTCTGTCATCCGTCTTATCATCGTCATCCGGCTCAGCCCAATTATGCATATCACGTTTTGAAACCACAACATCAATTGTCCCATTAAATGTTAATCAATACCCCTATTTCAACGATTTATACGCATTATTTTATGTATATTTAAGTACCTTTTCTAAATCA
>NC_084616.1:38173519-38191019 GCF_033978795.1 Nerophis ophidion | reverse complement strand
TCACACTTTAGGGCATGTTGCCTAATTTGGATTTTCTACTAAATCTGATATTCTTCAGTAGATGTTCATGTTACAAAAATCCTTATAAAGTAACATAGTAGAAACATTCTTCAAGGTGGTACATCTTTTCAGAATTCTGGGACTATTTTTTGGCATGCACTGTACTAGCAGAACAAACTGACTCTAGTCTATATCAAATAGAGTCACTAGACCAAGCCGATACAAAAATACATCCTAAATATACTGGCCATTGAGCACATCTGTTTTTCGGATGCGCCTACCTATTTAAATATATATATATTGTTTATTGGATTTTTGACATATACAGTCCAGAATTACAATTCAACACTTGTCAAATGTTCTGTTTTGCTCCCCCAAACAAGTAACCCACAATATTTTTATCCATTCTCTACTGCTTGTTATATAAAATGAAATACAAATGATGAACTAGAAAAAATACAAAAAACACTCATTAGTCAAATAAGTACAGACACATTTTGATACGAAGCCCCAGACAACTGCACTCCTGAATGTCCCCAACACGGTGCAGCAATACACAAAAGCAGACAAAAGACTCATCAATTATCTACCTTATACTTACTTTTTAATCATTTTCAATTTGAGATCAGTCTCTTTTACACATTTTTTGAAACCACCCCATACTCCCTGCAACTTCACATAACAACTGTTTAATGTCAGCCTATTTTTTTTCCAATTTAGGGAAATAAAGAATATCTCTAGTCCAGTGGGTGTAGCAGGGAGGTGCTGCTGCTTTCCAATTTAGCACCATGAGTATTTTAGCCAACAAAGTAGTAAATGCTCTTTTCGGATTTGCCAAGAGAAGGTGACAGAGGGGCTACCTTAAATAGTCTGCTTAGAGGATTCAGTTCAATTTTTTTCACCAATTACCAAAGTCAAAGTATTAAGAAATTCAGTCCAATCACTGCAAGGCCAAAACATTTTTAATAGGTTAGCTGGAGACGGTTGACACCGATCACATAATACTGATTTTCCGTCATACATCTTAGCCAGCCGGACATTGGTATAATAGGTAAGATGTATTAACTTGCATTAAATAAGACTGTGTCTAGGACAAATAGAATACTTATGCACTCTACTTTAAACCTCTGTCCAAATTTCCTTAGATAAGGTCACACCTAAGTCACCTTCCTAACGTGACTTATCTGAGTTCAGAGACTTGGGGTGTAAATTAAAAATTTGATTGATTTACCGGTCGATCTACGTTCCCATCCTCACCTATGGTCATGAGCTTTGGGTCATGACCGAAAAGACAAGATCACGGGTACAAGCGGTCTAAATAGTTTCCTCCACCAGGTGGCGGGGCTCTCCCTTAGAGATAGGGTGAGAAGCTCTGCCATCTGGGCGGAGCTCAAAGTAAAGCCGCTGCTCCTTCACATCGAGAAGAGCCACATGAGGTGGTTCGGGCATCTGGTCAGGATGCCACCCGAACGCCTCCCTAGGGAGGTGTTTAGGGCACGTCCAACCGGTATGAGGCCACGGGGAAGACCCAGGACAAGTTGGGAAGACTATATCTCCCGGCTGGCCTGGGAAGGCCTCGGGATCCCCCAGGAAGAGCTGGACGAAGTGGCTAGGGAAAGGAAGTCTGGGCTTCCCTGCTTAGGTTGCTTTCCCCGTGACCCGACCTTGGATAAGTGAAAGAAGATGGATGGATGGATGGATGGTTGGACAAAGTGCACATAAAGGAGGCCTTGCCTTTTTTCGAAATGAGGGAAATTGAAGCTTGGTTGAGTGCTTGCAAGAGGCAGACAGAATAAAAAGATTCATTGTACAATTGTTCAAGTCTAATAATAGTGAGGCTATCTTATGCCAACATTTTTTGACAAATTTGGGAGGATAGCCATCTGGTTCAAAGGATTTTCTATTTTGTAGTGATAACCCTGCAGCATTTTATTCCACAGCCGTAATTTGTCTCTCTAACTCTACCGTAGCAGACTGATCAACCGAGGGGATGTTCAGATTGCCCAAAAAATTATCATGCTCAGGAGTAGAATAATTACAAAATGAGTAGTGGGACGCATAGAAATGTCTAAATACATTATTGACCTCCCTGAATCTGATTGAATCTGTTTTATATAATAGGATGCGGGTATCTGGCTTAGTCGATGAGCTAATAGTTTGCCAGCTGTATCGCCATGTTGATAAAACTGAGATCTTGAACGGAGTATTTGTTCAGTAGAACGGTCTGTTGTAAGGACATCAAGTTCTGCCTGTAGCGAGAGTCTTTCCTTATAAGTTCCTGGGTTTTGAGAGGTAGAGTACAAGTTATCTAACAGAGATATGCATTGTCAAAATAGTCAGTTTTTTTCTCATAACTTACATAGGTTATTATTTCACCCCTATTGTACACCTTCAGCGCCTCCCAGAGTACAGAGGCCGACATCCCGTTACTCTTTTCAAGAGCACAAACAATGTGTTTGACGCGTAACAAAATCCACAAAGTCCTCATTTAAAGGTAATCATATATTTAGACGCTATGGCGCACGTGTGGTCTATGGATATTGGAGTATGATCAGATGCATCATATTTGCATATAAATATAGATGAAAGTAATTTATTATCAACTAGAAAGTAGTCAATGCGGGTGATAGTGTGATGAACGTTAGAGAAGAAGGAATATTGCCTTCGAGAGGGATCAAAACAAACGGCAGACATCTGAAACAGAAAATTATTCCATAAAACACTGAATTACCTTAGCGGACTTTTATGGTGGGCAAGTTTTGGGTGATAGGCGATCAAGCTGGGGGTCGAGCTAACAGTTAGTCTCTTCCTAGTACTAAATAGTACGTGAGAAGTCAGGGAGATTCAGAAAAAGGCGTTTGAAAAAGGTGTCATCGTCATTGTTGGGAGCATAAACATTTACGAGGGCTACTGGGGTGTTGGAAATCTGTCAAGTGACGATAACAGATCAAAAATACTATTGGAGTGTACAAAAGAAAATGATTTATGTAACAAAATAACAGCTCCATTTATTTTTTTTGCCCAAAAAAGTCGGTCCTATCCATCCTCTTCTCAGATAAACTTGTAAACCTAATGCCAGACCCGCTGGACGTCACTGTTAGTTTAGGCTGGATCGTAGAAAAAAGATGCAAACATCAAATATACAGTATACAACAATTAAAAATAAGTCTGAGGTAAGACAAAAAAATAAGCTTGACTGATGCATAGAAAAGAAAAACATACCCCACATCCCACCCCAAAGCTCTTGAAGAAGCATCCCTCTAAACTGGGTGCGCGCAACATACCTGCACCACAAAAAAACAACCATCACACCTCTTCTACACTGACAAACAACGCAGTTGCCGCCAAAAATGTGACATACAGTTCCCAAATCAAGGGCACTAAGGTATGTGTTTGAATAAGAATTAAAAAAGCTGTTTAATTACACCTCCTTCAATCGAATGTGCAAATAAATATGAAGAAGACAAAACTACAACGGATAAATTAGTCAATAAGATAATACAAAAAACACTTAGTATTCATTTTGACAGAACACAGGAACTATACTACCTGAATAAGGTAGAATGTAATTGATAAGAAAGGCACGCTATCTCATGCTTCTGGTATTTGTAGTCCTCTAGTTCCCAAGTGGCGGACGCCAGCTACCATGCTAGCATCTCTCATAAATCGAATCTGGGGCAACTCTCATTTTAGTGTTTTTCTCAATGAAGTCTGCCACCTTTGTTGGATCATCGAATCTGTGTGTCTGGCCGTTAAATGAACTGATAAACAACGTCACCGGAAAGAGAAGTCCAAATTTCACGTCGGGACATCCACGGCACAGGCAGCTCGCTTCCGATCTACGGCCAGAGTAAAGACGACAAAATCGAAATCCTCTTGCCCATATGGCATAGCAAAGAAGCCTCACCTGCCCTTTGCAGAATTTAATTCCAGTCTTAAGATAAATTCACTCGTACAACGAGCAGCCAAGGAGGTTCACTATCTTTAGGCGTAGCGTGGAGAGTCTGGTAAGCACGATCCAACATGGGCTTGTTGTCGAGTTTCAGGACATCCTGCAAGAATTGAGCGGGGAACTCATTCGGACGGGTGCCCTCTCAGCCCTCAGGGAGGCCTACCACTCAAACTCTAATGCACAATAAGTGACCCTCCTGATAATTGCATTTTTAGAGAGGAGAGGCACTGTGGCAGTTAGCTTGTTGACGCTAGTACGGAGTTCGGTTAGCTCGTTTGCATTAGCAGCGAGCTCCCGGCTAGCAATGGCCCCGCTGTGGGACGAGAGAATGCTCTCAAACGGGTCCGTCACAGCCGCTATATCTCCTCTGACAAGAGATTTAAGATTGTCGAGGATCTCTGCTCATATTTTGTCAATCTTCGGACTTACCCTCTTAAAAAGGGCTGAGTCGACGACTATGATATATGGATCGGGAGGCGCACGGTTTTTGGAGAGGCCCGTCAGATTTCCCATGGCCAGATATTGTGGAATTTATAGGCCAACCACACAAAAAAAGCTGTACACGACAAGCCAGTAAAAAGTATGGTAGAGTTGACAGCTGGAGTTAGTACAAATGCCAAAAGGTTTTATAAAAAAGGTCACATTTTCATGGAGGCCCCACCGCTACGTATGCCTATATTAGTTTCAGTTTGCCAGAATAAACAAACCTTTGCATGATATTCTATTCTATTTGTTTGGTTTCAACTGTCTATAGAAAGTTTCAACTGTTTATAGAAAGTTTCCAACTGTGAAAGTTTCTCAAATTGTTTATGTGCCGTTTTAATCAGTTCCTCCAGGATTGCGTGGGCTTTTTTTTTATGTGGCTAAATAAAATACCAGAATTTGCGACAGTCTTTCCAAAAAAGTGTAGGCAAACGTGGCAATGTTTGAATGCTTATTTTTTCATAAAGTTTGAATCAACTTTTGGTTTTATTAAGTGGCTATCAATGTTATGACCAGTCACAGGTTACCTCACATGTTCACTGCATAAAGCACAAACATTAGAAAAGAGTTTAAAATTCCTTTTAAACCACACAGATTTAAAAGTAGACACTAGATGGCAGTAAAAGGACATACTCAGAGCTCATTGTCATATTACTGTACTGTTTACAGTAGATAGTTATAACTAATAATCGTAATAATACATTATACTTACAGACATAAACACCAATAAATAATTCTTCACTCTCTGCTATCTGCTATGTTGTTCACAAGTTAGAAACATTCTCTGTATGTTTTTGACGCCCGAAAAGTGTTTGTCCATCACTGTCATTTTTGTATTTTTCAACACATTTATGCCAACTCGTTAGGGATGGGAATTGATAATATTTTTCCAGTTCCAATTCCACTTTTGATTCTGCTTAACGATTTGGTTATGTGAAAAACAAGTATAAAAGGTGGATTAGCCTCAATTTTGTTTAGTTTAGAAGTAACAAGACCTTAGAAAACCTACAGTGAAGTCACATACATAGCATAGAATAAAAAAAGATACTTAAAAAAAATAATAATTTAACAAATATATATTTTTCTACTAGTAAATACATATTGTTCTGTAGAATTTACCAAAATAAGTAATGTGGAAATTACAGAAGAATGTAACATTTTGTAGCATGTTATATTAACTTATTAATAATAATAATAATACATTTTATTTGGTATAGCGCTTTTCAGAGTCCTCAAAGACGCTTTACGGGATGAAAAATTAAAATATAAAAAAGTTCAAAGTAATAATATAAAAAATATATTACATGCAAAGTGACATATGTCAAGCCTTTATTTGTTATAATTTTGATGATTGTGGCTTGCAGTTTATGAAAACCTTGTTTTGAAAATCTCAGAAAAAGTGGGGTTTTAAAAAGTATAAGCCAAGATCATCAAAAGGATAAAGGCTTGACAAACTTCACTTTGCATGTAATGAGTTAATATCACGTTTCATATTTGAGGTTAATTACTGACATGAATAGACTTGTACATGATATTTTCTTTTTTTTTTTTTTTTAGTTTCACTTGTATAGTATAATAACTGAGAGAAAATCTGATGTGAGGAAAACCTGCAACTTTTCTCTTACTGCAATTGGTTAGCGAAAATTAGGAGTGTCTCCTGGAGCGAATGGACCACAAGCTTAGTTGCTGCTTGGTGACATTCGTCTAGAAGCAGACGTGAACTGGAACGGGAACTGCCCAATTCGGAGCCAGTCAGAATCTGTTTCTCGTCATGCTCATCTAAATGAGAAGGCATAGCGCTAACATGATAGGCGGTCTGTTAATACATGTCGTATTCAGATGACGTACGCGCGTTACTGCTACCTGGAATGAGACCTGAGCGGTTCAAAAACGGGACTTTCATTAATAATTATTGCATGCTGTATGTTCTAATGTTTCAGCATATTGCTTGCATGTCCTCCTCTTAATGAAATAACAACCTGATAATTATTACAAGTGGCGCTATTGCAATCTTTTTTCGTAAAATGTTACTGTTTGTTTTGACCAGGCATCGCCATCTTGAGATCGAACGCTGTGTAATTACGTCATCCGCATCCAAAAGCATTAATAAGAGAATCGCTTGACAAAATGGCATGTGATTACATGGAATTGATACACTGGGAACCGGTTCTGAACAAGGACAGGTTTTTAAATCCCATCCCTACCACTCGTTAAAAGCATTTCTGAACCATTGAATGTGATCTATAGCAGTGGTCCCCAACCACCGGGCCGCAGAAGAATTTTTTGTAAAAAAAAAAAAAAAAAAAAAAATATATATATATATATATATTTTTTTTTATTTTTTATTTAATCAACATAAAAAACACAATATACACTTACAAATAGTGCACCGACCACAAAAAACTCCCTTTTTCATGACAAAACCGTCCTTTTGTCATGACAAAGAAGAAAAGAAAAAAAAAAGGACACGCCCCCCGGGCCGCGGGACAAATTATTAAGCGTTGACCGGTCCACGGATACAAAAAGGTTGGGTACCACTGATCTATAGCGATACTTTTTGTTGGTAAATGAGACTAAATCGAGATTATCACCTTACAAAAATCTGTCTTGTAAATGCTGTCTCTTTGCTAGGTCAAATCCGTTCTCAAGAGGCAAATTCAATTGGCAAAAATTACGCTGATTGGTCAAAATATGTGGTGAGGTTGCAGGCATTGGAGTAAGTTTTGAGGCCACGCATAATTCGCTGAGATTAGTTGAAATTGTGTAAATTTGCATACATTTCTTATTTGCGACGTTGCAAATTCCTGGAGGGACTGATGAAGTACTAATTCTTTACTTTTTTTTTACCATTTTATACTCTTTATTTGCAGGAGTCCGCTCAGTATGGAGATCATATCTGGTTTGAGACAAATGTGTCAGGAGACTCCTGTTATGCGGGAGAACAACACTGTATTGCCAGATCACTGGTTAGTATTGCATTTTAGATCCATCTATAATATATGTATTTATTTGAGCTTGTCTATTTCTAGTGGTGAATGATTACATTTTCACTCAAATTCTGTGAACTTTCTGATCTATACAAGTTCATTAATGTTGTTAGGCCTATTTTAGTGTGTCTTCAGCCCCCTTAAAATATTTTTAAACCCCCATATAATTATAACCAATATTTTTTTTGCTCAGGCAGTTATTTTTTGATTACAATTATCGCAGAGACAATCATGTTGTGGAAACTCCAAGTCATTGCTTCTCTTTTAAAGGAAAACTGCACTTTTTTGGGGAATTTTACCTATTGTTCATAATCATTATGAAAGACAGGACGACAGATGGATTTTTTTTTTCATGCATTCTATCGTAAATACCAGTCCGCTTTCAGCAAAACCAATGGGAGGTCCTCTATTTCTGTCAGAGTTAGTTTGTGACAAACCCCAAGATGAAGAGAAGGAGGCAGGCATTGAGTAAGGAAACATGGTTTTAATTTAAACACTAAAACAAAACCAAACAAAGGGTACAAAAAAAGCGCGCACGAAGCAGATAACACACTAGGCTATGAACAAAACTGGAAGCAGGGAACAAAAGACAGTAAGTTACACAAAGCTACCAGAGAGGATGGTGGCGCCCCCTGCTGCTGGCCCACTGGAGAGGATGGTGGCGCCCCCTGCTGCTGGCCCACCGGAGTGCGTGGTGGTGTCTGCTGGCCCACCGGAGTGCGTGGTGGCGTCTGCTGGACCACCGGAGGTGATGGTGCCGTAGGTTGCAGACCCACCGTAAGTGATTGCGCTGTAGGTTGCAGACCCACCGGAGGTTATGGCGCCGTAGGTTTCAGACCCACCGGAGGTGATGGTGTCGTCTGCCGGCCCACCGGAGATGATGGTGCCGTCTGTTGCAGACCCACTGGGACGAGAAGTAGCTGTGCCTCAGCTACACAGCTACTCATAGCCCCCTCCTCAAGGGACGGATCCCAGAGAAGGAGGCAGGCAGTGAGTAAGGAAACATAGAAAAAGCGCGCACGAGGGGGATAACACACTAGGCTATGAACAAACAAAACTGGAAGCAGGGAACAAAAGACAGTAAGCAACACAAAGCTACCAAATATAGCTTACCGCTATGCTGCAACGACACGACACGACATGACAGGAGCGACAATACAATACAATAATCCATCACTGACTGGATGGGAAGACAGGTCTAAATAGGAGCGGGCTGAATTACACCAGGTGTGGACAGGTGCCAATGAGCCGCAGCTGAAGGGACACAGCACTCAGAGAGAAAGACAGGAAACAGACAAAATAAGAGCGCTGACAGGAACTAAAGACAGGAAATATTACACATACACAGGAAAAACTAAAACACAAACAAACTGTCAGGGGAAAGCCTGACAATTTTACCCAAAAATTTCAATAAATAACCATTCAAAAACCATCAACAATAGTCCATTTGCATTTCGTGATTTGAATATTACCAAGTATTAGTGATATTGTGATTATAAACGCGAACATAGACAAATTAGTTATAGTGGCGCCGTGATCACACGCTTGTGTGCAATTTCAACATGCTCGACTGGTGAGGTGTTTACTTACTTCCTCGCTCCCTGGAAGTTTATTGTAGATCATAAATCATGTCTCCCACTGAGATAGAAGAAGACCGAGGAGGTAATCCAACAAGCTGGTTCACTTTGACAGGCAATTTAGACTCGGAAATGGTAAGAACGACACGAATAGACACTTGGGTCCAGCCAATTTTCTTCGCAAGGACTATGAATAATTTTTCATCTAAATGGGAATATATAAACATCCTATCAGTCGGCATCCTAATGACAGCAGACATTTCACAGTAAGTGATTTTTTATTATGTTTGTTGGCTCTCATAAAGTCTGCAGTGAGCAATAATCAGTGATCAGGAGAAACTTATTTTGTGTTAAACATAAAAAAAACAACATTTAAATAAATTAATAAGGACCTAATTTGAATAAGACATTGTGACATTATCAGACATGTACAGTATGTACAGTGGGGCAAAAAAGTATTTAGTCAGCCACCGATTGTGCATGTTCTCCGACTTAAAATGATGACAAAATTCTGTAATTTTCATCATAGGTACACTTGAACTGTGAGAGACAGAATGTGAAAAAAAATTCAGGAATTCACATTGTAGGAATTTTAAAGAATTTATTTGTAAATTATGGTGGAAAATAAGTATTTGGTCAACCATTCAAAGCTCTCACTGATGGAAGGAGGTTTTGGCTCAAAATCTCACGATACATGGCCCCATTCATAATTTCCTTAACACGGACCAATCGTCCTGTCCCCTTAGCAAAAAAACAGCCCCAAAGCATGATGTTTCCACCACAATGCTTCACAGTAGTTATGGTGTTCTTGGGATGCAACTCAGTATTATTTTTCCTCCAAACACGACGAGTTGAGTTTATACCAAAATGGATACATGGATGATACAGCAGAGGATTGGGAGAATGTCATGTGGTCAGATGAAACCAAAATAGAACTTTTTGGTATAAACTCAACTTGTCGTGTTTGGAGGAAGAAGAATACTGAGTTGCATCCCAAGAACACCAAACCTACTGTGAAGCATGGGGGTGGAAACATCATGGTTTGGGGCTGTTTTTCTGCTAAGGGGACAGGACGATTCATCCGTGTTAAGGAAAGAATGAATTGGGCCATGTATCGTGAGATTTTGAACCAAAACCTCCTTCCATCAGTAAGAGCTTTGAATGGTTGACCAAATACTTATTTTCCACCATAATTTACAGATAAATTATTTAAAATTCCTGCAATGTGAATTCCTGGATTTTTTTCCCCACATTGTACCTATGATGAAAATTACAGACCTTTGTCATCATTTTAAGTGGGAGAACTTGCACAATCGGTGGCTGACTAAATACTTTTTTGCCCCACTTTATGTAGACTTTTGACCAAAACGCTACACTTTGGAACCCCTGTATAATATATCATGTTTCTGTGGTCGGTTTCTTTGCTTTTTGTAGTGCATAAATAGTATAGAATTGGTTCCCATAATGCTGCCATTGAAGTACCATTCATTACAGATAATTGGAAATACACTGATTAAACATGTGGTCATATTAATATTCTCTTTACAGCAAAAGTCAGTCAGCCGGAGAAAGTGTGCTGCTTGCAGGATAGTCGTCCACACAATCTGTATTGAACAACTGGAGAAGGTAACTTATTCAGGGGTGTGGGGGGGGAATGTCGGGGTGGGCGGGACGTGCCGAGGGGCATGGCTAAGGGGGAGGAGTATATTTAGGTAGATAGATAGATAATACTTTATTGATTCCTGAAGGAGAGTTCCTTCAGGAAAATTGAGATTCCAGCTGCAGTGTACAGAGTTGAGATCAATTTAAAAAGTAAATAATGGGGGTATAAATGGAAACAAAATAGAAAAATACTACAATAAGAATAAAAATAAAAACCAACAATGAGAATAAAAATATAACAGTAAAATAAGAATATAACAGCAGAAACTAGGCAGTAGTGACCATGGAATGAACAATTATTGCACTGTTATTGTTTGCATCCCCTGTCATCCTAGTACCCTTCGCACCCTCCCCAGAGAGGAGTTGTACAGTCTAATGGCGTGTGGGACAAAGGAGTTTTTGAGTGTATTATTTCTGCACTTGGGATGAAGCAGTCTAGCACTGAACAGACTCCTCTGGCTATTGATAACGCTATGCAGAGGGTGACTGGCATCATCCAGGATGCTCACTAGTTTTTTTTTATAGCTAGAATTCATTCTATGTATATATATATGTATGTATATATATGTATGTGTATATATATATATATATATATATATATATATATGTATATATAAAAGGAATACTTGAATTTCAGTGTTCATTTATTTACACATATACACACACATAACACTCTCTACTCATTGTTGTATTTGAAGTGCAATGCTTTGCAGCCAGTTGCACAGCCTTTGAATGACCATAGGTATGGGCAGCATCTGTGAAATTTAATTTGCAGGAAATTAGGGTTAAATTGTCCATCCTCGTTTTATTCTCTGTCACTATATTTCTAACCATGCTGAACACCCTCTCTGATGATGCATTGGCGTGTGGCACGCACAAAAGTGCCTTCACCAAATGCACGAGAGTCTGGAAACATCCATCTCTCCCTAGCATACCCTTCCCCTTCGATCTGTCCTGGATGAACTAAAATTTTTGTTTCCAATCATTTTGGAACTTGCAAACGTACTTCTTCTTACTCGTTGTCGCCATGACTGTCTCTTCTTTGTTCTTCTGCTACCGTCTCTGTTATGTTTTTGGTCATTACGACTTTCCGTAGTTATGAAGTAATGCATGATGGGAATCTGGATGTTGTGTGTCAGTGTATTAACGTGCCGGGTGGAATAAACACACGTTGAGAAATAGCTCCGTGCCGGCCTACTTTATGGCTTATAGATTAACCTATGGATAACGGAGACATATATAATAATTTCCTTCTTGTTGTGTGTGCAGTTGTGCACTCTCCAAAAGCCGTAGATGTTATAATCAAAGGTGGGTAGCAACGCGCTACATTTACTCCGTTACCTTTACTTGAGTAACTTTTGGGATAAATTGTACTTCTAAGAGTAGTTTTAATGCAACATACTTTTACTTGAGTATATTTATAGAGAAGAAACGCTACTTTTACTCCGCTCCATTTATCTACATTCAGCTCGCTACTCGCTACTGATTTTAATCGATCTGTTAATGCACGCTTTGTTTTGTTTGTCAGACAGACCTTCAAAGTAGGATCTATCACATGCCTGCGTTTCACCAATCAAATGTAGTCACTGGTGATGTTTGACTCCGTTTCACCAATCAAATGCAGTCACTGGTGACGTTTGACTCCGTTTCGCCAATCAAACAGAGCCAGGCAGTCACATGATTAACTGCTCACTTTTTTTTTTATAAATCTTTATTTATAAATTTCAACATTTACAATCAGTTGAAAATAATAATCAAAGTAAGTACAAAAACAGTACAAAACTGTATAAAAACCGTACAAAACACCACCAGGGGGTTGTAAATTCAAAGTAACTAAAATAGAATGCAAAAAAATATATATATATATGAAATAAAAAAAAGTGCAAAGCCATAGGCTCACTCAATGTCAGTACATAACTTAAATTTGGAACACAGCATCATCGTTTTCACAGCTTTTTGGTTGTTAGAGGTAGAGCGTTTTAATGTAGAGTTTTGAACCTTTTCAAAGGCACGAGAAAGAGGTCGGGTATTGAGAAACTTACATTTATGAATATAAAACTGAGCCAATAGTAAAATGAGGTTGAAAAAGTAAAATTAATTTTCAAATATTTTTTCAATACAGTGTAAAACCAAATATACAATATTTAATATATTTTATTGTTTTAGTTGCTTAAGAGATATTCCTGGCTGTGAATTTGTTCATTGCTATTTATATGTTTTTGTGCATTATTTGTTACTTCATCATTAAACGAACAGGTTACTCATCAGTTACTCAGTACTTGAGTAGTTTTTTCACAACATACTTTTTACTTTTACTCAAGTAAATATTTGGGTGACTACTCCTTACTTTTACGTGAGTAATACATCTCTAAAGTAACAATACTCTTACTTGAGTACAATTTCTGGCTACTCTACCCACGTCTGCTTGTTGCAATGACAATAAAGAGCTATCCTATCCCATCCTATCCTATCCTATCTTATCCTATCCTATCCTATTTTATCCTATCTGGAAATATGTGATGCACTACATTGTATTGTATGCATGTTAGAAATAAAATGAAACTGAATTGAACTGAACTTAAGTGTTTGCTATATGTACTGAAACCTCTTGAAACCGCAATTCGACAACATGCCAATATTAAAGGGATCCATACTGCAGCCATTCATCATAAAATAAGCTTTTATGCTGATGACGTATCACTTTTACTATAAAATCCACATTTTTCTCTTTAAGACACAATTTCACACTTTGATAAATTCAGTTCTATTTCAGATTACTCCATAAACTGGTTCAAATTAACTGTTTTGCTTATCAATTTGAACTTTTTGAGCACATCATCGATTCCACTACACAAAGGAACATTAAATACATAGTATCAATGTTTCCTCCACACTGTCAGATCTGAATCGCCCGAGTTACTCCCCAACCTTAAAATCAATTGAGGATGATCGGGGTGTTGGAAGACACTGTCCATCTCACTTATGGGAAGGGTTTCTACCGTGAAAATGATGGTCTTGCCTAGGATTAATTATCGTTTTTCAATGATTCCCACCAAACCTTCTGAAATTTGGTTTAAATCACTAGACTCACACATCAATCAGTTTCTGTGGAAAAATAAACCAGCACGAATAAGCATAGAAACATTACAAAAACCCAAGGGATCCCAAATTGTTTAAATTATTTCCTTGTAGATAAACTACAATACGTATTAAAATGGATCAATCACAACGTATTAGACGATTTATGGTTAGATAATGAACAATCACTCAGCCAGGAGATCCCAATTTCTAACTTACCCTTTATTAGCCAAATTCTTCGAAAACACAACTGCTTTAAAAGTATTAATATATGCACTACCTTATCAGCTTGTTGGCGGGTCGGATGAGCCTGCGGTGTTTTCCCTGGTTCTGGCCTGGCGGGCTGATCTATAGGTGGTCTAGCGGATGGGGGTGCCTGGGCGGGGGTTGGGGTGCGGGTGGGGCTGGGGGCAGTCGACTTTGGTTTGGCAGTGGGCTGTCCCTCTCGTGGATGGTTGGGCGTGGGCCTTCGCCCGGGGGACTAGGGTCTTGCCGCTGTCGGCCGGGGGCCAGCCCATGCCCTTCTGGATTTGACTCTCCTTGGGCTTTCTCCTTCCACTGGCGGGGTGGTTTGGGCCACCCTGCGCAGACTCATCTGATGTCGGGTTAGGGGTGGCCGCTTGCCCCCCTTGTTCGGTGTGTATGTTTATGTATATGTCAATCAATGTATATATATATATAGCCCTAAATCACGAGTGTCTCAAAGGGCTCGACAAGCCACAGCGACGTCCTCGGCAGTGTGTGTGTCTGTGTTCAATCAATCAATGTATTTTATTTCGGCAATCTTCACATAAAACAAAGAACAAAAACAAGAAAAGAAAAACAAAAAACAAAAAAAAAAAACAAACAAAAAAAAAACACTCATTTGAGCAATGATTGAGCCGAAAGGGTGTAGGTTGAAGCAACGCTTATATAAACCTACCCCATCACAACAAGAACAAGCTTCAAAATATATAAAATCTAAAACATGCTTCACTTATATTACTTTTTTTTTTTTTTTTTAAACAATATATAAGCAACATATATGTAGCACACGTCTCATATACATAGTTTAACATTTAAATCAAACATATACATTTGTACACTTATATATATATATATATACACATACATACACACACATATATATATATACATATACACATACATACATACACACACATATATATATATACATATACATACACACATACACACATACATACATACATTATACATACACAATTCATTTAAATTCCATATAAAGTGGTAATATATACATTTTAATATAACCTATATGTATAATTATGAAATCATACATTGTATTTATATACATATATATTATTGTCTTTCTAAAACAATGTTTGCTCTTCTTTCTTATATTTACTAATGATAAATGATTTAAAAAGCTTTTTAAACTGGTTTATGTTGGTGCTGTGTTTTATTTCATCCTTTAAACAGTTCCATATTTTAACCCCTGCTATTGTTATACTCATTCGTTTCTGCGTTGTTCTACAATATTGGATCTTAAAAAGTAGTTCTCCTCTTAAATTATAATTCCCTTCTCTTTGTAAAAATCTTCTCTGTAACCCTGTTGGAAGTAAATCTTTACTTGCTTTATAAATCATTTGGGCAGTCTTGAGTTGGATGAGATCTGGTAGTTTTAAATCAAATGTTTTTATAAATAATCCATTCGTGTGTTCTCGGGGTCCTGTGTTATGTATCAGTCTGATGGCCCTTTTTTGCATTATGAATAGTGGTTGGATGTTCGTCTTATATGTATTTCCCCAAACTTCTAGACAGTAACTCAAATATGGTAAAACAAGTGTACAATAAAGAGTGTGTAATGTTTTTTGATTAAGAATGTGCCTTGTTTTACCCAGGACAGCAATACTTCTGGCCAACTTCCCTTTGATGTATGTAATGTGTGACTTCCAGCAGATCCTTTGGTCCAAGATCACACCCAAAAATTTGATTTTGTTTACTCTTTCTATACTAACATTGTCTATATACAATTTTACATCTATATCATTTCTCTTATTTCCAAATAACATAAAGTTAGTTTTATTTAGGTTCAATGATAATTTATTAGCATCAAACCATTTTTTTAGTTTATACATCTCCATGGTGACGGTCCTCAGGAGCTGCTGCAAGTCCACATCAGAACAGAGTACATTGGTGTCATCCGCAAATAACACATATTTAAGGTTTTCAGTTACTTTACAAATATCATTTATATACATGATGAACATCTTGGGCCCTAAAACTGACCCCTGTGGTACCCCACATTTAATATTTAACCAGCATGATTTGTTTTGTGATATCTGTACAAACTGCTTTCTATCAGATAAATAACTTTTTATCCATTCCAGAACAATACCCCTAAAACCATATTTTTCCATTTTTCTAATAAGAATACTATGGTCTACTGTATCAAAAGCCTTCTTAAGATCTAAGAATACTCCTATTGTATATTTATTTTTATCAATACTATCAGTTATTTCCTCAATTAAATCTGTTAATGCTTGTGCTGTTGATCGATTATTCCTGAAACCATATTGCCTATCTGTTAATAATTCATTTTTTTCTACAAAGCCATCGAATCTATTTATAAATATTTTTTCTAATATTTTGGAGAACTGTGGTAGTATTGAGATTGGTCTGTAGTTTGTGAATAAGTGTCCGTCTCCCGCTTTGTGAATAGGAACAACTTTTGCAATTTTCATTAGTTGAGGAAATACTCCCATTTCAAATGAAAGGTTAAATAGATACGCTAATGGAGCACTAATTCCATCTATCACACACTTTAAAGTTTGCATGTCTATATCATCCACATCTTTGCTTGTTTTGTTCTTAAAACTTTTGACTATGTCCCTGATTTCTCTTTCTACTACTGGTTTTAAAAACATTGTTTTAGGGTTTGGGTTGATATAATCTGCTGCATCTATTTTTGTCCCTTCTACCTTTATCTCTTCTGCTAGTTTCGGTCCAATATTTATAAAATACTCATTAAATGTATTTACTATCACCTCCTTATCCTTAATCATATTGTTATTTTCCATAAAGTATGGTGGGTATTGATTATCATCATTTTTATTTCTAATAATACCATTTAATATTTTCCATACACCTCTTATATTATTCTTGTTATATTCCAGTTTATTTATATAATAATCTTTTTTACACATTCTGATTATATTGATTAGTTTATTTTTATATTTTTTATATTTATTTTCATTTACTAAAGTTCTATTTTTTATAAATTCCTTATATAAAATATTCTTTTTTTTACAGGCATTTTGGAGTCCTTTAGTCATCCATGGTTTAAACTCGCCGTACTTTGACTTCCTTTTATAATTTACTACTGGACAATTTCCATCATATAGTATTTTAAATGTGTTTAAGAATTCTTCATAAGCTGCATTAACTTCTTTTTTATCATAAATAGTATTCCAATTTTGCTTTTGTAGTTCATTCTTGAATTTGTTGAGCGATTTCTCTGTTATGATTCTTTTATAGACAGTTTCACATTCATTCTTGATTTTAATTTTACTGGCACAGTTGTAGACCACAAAGACTGGGAGATGATCACTTATATCATTTATCAAGATTCCACATATTAGGTTGTCATCCATTATATTGGTAAATATATTGTCAATTAGGGTGGCACTATGTGATGTGATTCTTGTTGGTTTATTTATCAAAGATATCAAACTCATACTGTGCATTGTGTCTATAAATTCTGCTGTTTCTCTATTGCTACTTGTATGTATTAAGTCAAT